>NC_056538.1:34329421-34331921 GCF_910596095.1 Thunnus maccoyii | reverse complement strand
GTGGAGGCTAGTGAAGGCTAGTGAAGGCTAGCTGGGAGGCTAGTGGAGGCTAGTGAAGGCTAGTGAAGGCTAGCTGGGAGGCTAGTGGAGGCTAGTGGAGGCTAGTGAAGGCTAGTGAAGGCTAGCTGGGAGGCTAGTGGAGGCTAGTGAAGGCTAGTGAAGGCTAGCTGGGAGGCTAGTGGAGGCTAGTGAAGGCTAGCTGGGAGGCTAGTGGAGGCTAGTGAAGGCTAGCTGGGAGGCTAGCTGGGAGGCTAGTGGAGGCTAGTGAAGGCTAGCTGAGAGGCTAGTGGGGGCTAGCTGGGAGGCTAGTGGGGGCTAGCTGGGAGGCTAGTGGGGGCTAGCTGGGAGGCTAGTGGGGGCTAGCTGGGAGGCTAGATGGGAGGCTAGTGGGGGCTAGCTGGGAGGCTAGCTGGGAGGCTAGTGGGGGCTAGCTGGGAGGCTAGCTGGGAGGCTAGTGGGGGCTAGCTGGGAGGCTAGCTGGGAGGCTAGTGGGGGCTAGCTGGGAGGCTAGTGGGGGCTAGCTGGGAGGCTAGATGGGAGGCTAGTGGGGGCTAGCTGGGAGGCTAGTGGGGGCTAGCTGGGAGGCTAGCTGGGAGGCTAGTGGGGGCTAGCTGGGAGGCTAGTGGAGGCTAGCTGGGAGGCTAGTGGAGGCTAGCTGGGAGGCTAGCTGGGAGGCTAGTGGGGGCTAGCTGGGAGGCTAGTGGGGGCTAGCTGGGAGGCTAGTGGGGGCTAGCTGGGAGGCTAGATGGGAGGCTAGTGGGGGCTAGCTGGGAGGCTAGTGGAGGCTAGCTGGGAGGCTAGTGGAGGCTAGATGGGAGGCTAGTGGAGGCTAGCTGGCTGTGCTTCCCTCCGGCCATGCTGCGGCTAACTCTAACTAGCTGAGTGATGTGGAGCCTGCGGAGGAAGCGCCGGACCATCAGAGTGAAACATTTCAGCAGAAATGTTCATTTCAGGCTGATATTTCATTTTAAAGGGTTTATTGGCTGATATGATGATGTGCCGATATTATTGTGCATCCCTAGTTATAAGAGGTGATAACACGTCATTTAAAGGGACAAAACAGTGTTTAGCATTTATCCAGCTTCATGTAGACACGGATGCAACCATTTGAGATAAATGAGTATTTTTTAATAAAAGGTTTTGTTGTATTTTTCCACATTTTGGCATTTTAAGCTGCTACATTGGGCCCGTTGTTGTTCTGCCTGCACTCTAACAGTTGTATTGTGCCCATCTACACTGTTCAACACAGTTATCTACTGTAGCTTCTAATTTCAATGAGCAACAGTTACTGTGAGGAACAATAATGTATCATAACGTCATAACAGAAACACTCGGTGTCACTGAGCCGTGATGTTTCACATCGTGGTCGACAGTGACATCGACTAATCTGTGCATCTCTACTGCAGACGCAGGCTGAGTCTGGTTGTCATGTGAGAGTGTGGTGATACAGACGGACAGGAAACAAACATTAACCGATGTGTTGTATGGTGTTGTGTGTTCAGAGCTGGCTGAGCTGCCTCTGGTGCGTCTGGATTTCTCCTGTAACAAAGTGACCTCCATCCCCGTCTGCTACCGCCGCCTCACGCAGCTGCAGACCATCGTCCTCGACAACAACCCTCTGCAGACTCCACCTGCACAGGTACGCACACAGGAAGTGACATCACTGGCTCTGCAGCCCATCCGAGTACAGCAGAAGTGTTGAGCTGTGTTTTGTCTCCGTGCAGATCTGTATCAAGGGGAAAGTCCACATATTTAAGTATCTGAACCTGGAGGCCAGTAAGACCACCCCTGACCTGCCGGACTACGACCGACGACCTCTGACCTTCAGCTCCTGGTCTGAACTCACAACACACACACACACACACACACACACACACTCTCTCTCACACACTCACACACACTCACACTCACACACACACACACACACACACACACACACACACACTCTCTCTCACACACTCACACTCACACACACACACACACATACACACACACACACACGTACACACACACGTACACATACACACACACACGTACACACACTCACACACTCACACACACACACACACACACACACACACACACACACACACACACTCTCTCACACACTCTCTCACACACTCACACACACTCACACACACACACACACACACACACACACACACACACACACACACACACTACACTGTGACTCAAGACTTCTGACTTAGTTTGACTTGATATTAAAAACTGAATCTCTGTCTGTGTGTGTGTGTGTGTGTGTGTGTGTGTGTGTGTGTGTGTGTGTGTGTGTGTTTGTGTGTGTGTGTCAGTGTGGATGAGCTGTATCCTGGTCGTCCGTACGGAGCGTTGGACTCTGGGTTCAACAGTGTCGACAGCGGAGACAAGAGATGGTCGGGCAATGAGGTCAGACACACTCACACACATGGAGCTCGTCCTGTCGTCTACTTCCTGTATGTGTGTGTGAGCTCACTTCCTGTCTGTCTGTGTGTATGTATGT
>NC_056538.1:34246921-34324421 GCF_910596095.1 Thunnus maccoyii | reverse complement strand
TCGTTATCATGATATGTGTCGTTATCATGATATGTATCGTTATCATGATATGTATCGTTATCATGATATGTGTCGTTATCATGATAACGACACATATCATGATAACGATACATATCATGATATGTGTCGTTATCATGATATGTATCGTTATCATGATATGTATCGTTATCGTGATATGTGTCGTTATCGTGATATGTGTCGTTATCATGATATGTATCGTTATCATGATATGTATCGTTATCATGATATGTATCGTTACCATGATATGTCGTTATCATGATATGTGTCGTTATCATGATATGTATCGTTATCATGATATGTATCGTTATCATGATATGTGTCGTTATCATGATAACGACACATATCATGATAACGATACATATCATGATATGTGTCGTTATCATGATATGTATCGTTATCGTGATATGTGTCGTTATCATGATATGTATCGTTATCATGATATGTATCGTTATCATGATATGTATCGTTACCATGATATGTATCGTTACCATGATATGTGTCGTTATCATGATATGTATCGTTATCATGATATGTGTCGTTATCATGATATGTGTCGTTATCATGATAACGACACATATCATGATATGTGTCGTTATCATGATAACGACACATATCATGATATGTGTCGTTATCATGATAACGACACATATCATGATATGTGTCGTTATCATGATATGTATCGTTATCATGATATGTGTCGTTATCATGATATGTATCATTATCATGATATGTATCGTTATCATGATAACGACACATATCATGATATGTGTCGTTATCATGATATGTATCGTTATCATGATATGTGTCGTTATCATGATATGTATCATTATCATGATATGTATCGTTATCATGATATGTGTCGTTATCATGATATGTATCATTATCATGATATGTATCGTTATCATGATATGTGTCGTTATCATGATATGTATCGTTATCATGATATGTATCGTTATCATGATATGAGAGTTTGGTCATATCGCTCCGCCCTAACATGACATCACTAACTTTAAATACTGTTGTTGTTTTTCAGCATAAAGCAGCTCAGAGTCCAACCAAGACCAGTCCAGACAGTGAGGTGAGACTCTGTGTGTGTGTGTGTGTGTGTGTGTGTGTGTGTGTGTGTGTGTGTGTGTAGTACTGTGTGTGTGTGTGTGTGTGTGTGTATTACTGTGTGTGTGTGTGTGTGTGTGTGTGTGTGTAGTACTGTGTGTGTGTGTGTGTAGTACTGTGTGTGTGTGTGTGTATTACTGTGTGTGTGTGTGTGTGTGTGTGTGTGTGTGTGTGTCGTCGCAGGTTAAATACGTTTTCTCTCCTCCTTCACGTCCACATCTCACCTGTTAGAAAGGGTTAAACTGGCAGCAGTGATGTTTACAACATGAACATCAGCTGTTTATCTTTAATAATCAGGCCACAAACATTTAAAGCTGCTGATATTTCCTTCATGTTTGTATCCAAACCAACAAACATACTAAGCACCGTCCTATTCCTACAGAGTTACGCTGCCGATATTTAGCGATATTTTTAGCATTAAAAAGATATCTTTTGGTCCGTTGATATTATTGCAGGAGAAACGCTGATTCAGTAAACGTTGAGTAAACGTTGAGTACAGTTAGACCCAGCAGGCTCCAGCAGGTTGGGCAGCAGACTACAGCCCTAATGAATTCATTAAGTTTAATTAATTTTTCCTTCTGAAAAAGGTTGTTTGGGGAAACTACAGTCGACTGTTTTCATACATCAGACATAAAGTAAGATCAGTGAACAACAGAGGAGTCCTGGTTAGTCGATCATTGTTGGATCCAAACATGAAGACAAACATGTTAAATCAGCAGGATGATGCTTTAATAAATGATTTATGACACATTTTACTGTCAGTGAGAATATGATCTACTAGTTTGCTCAGTGACTGAAACGTCTCTGCTGCGTGTTCTGATGATAAAAACACGACAAACTGCAGCTTTATAGTGAAAATCCTGCTCACAGATTCACCAGGTTGTTCACACGTTGATCTCAACCTTTAAACTCATTATTGTACAGAAGGATTGGAATCAGTCATTTGATGAGTTTTGGTCTTTCAGGTCCAAAAAAAATGTGGTTTTACACAACAATCTGTGTGTTTTAGCCCCGCCCCCTCTCCGTTTAGACCACGCCCCTCCATCACCATACCTGTTCACCTTCACATCTAGTCTGTGTGTGTGTCTGTGTGTGTGTGTGTGTGTGTATTTGTGTGTAGAACGTCTACCCCTCCAGACGCTCCACCCACACAGATGACTCCGCCCTCTTTATGGTAAGAGTTTGGCCACGCCCCCCAAAAAAATCTACTAACTGGGCCTTTAAACAAAAGTTTCTTCATCCGTCGACAAACTGACAGGAAGCGTTCAGATTTCTGAAACATCACCAGAGACGTCAAACACGCGTTTCCTGTGGATTTTCACAATTAAAGCGAGTAGAAAACAGTTTTATAGTCGCGTCTTACTTTAAGAAATACAAACATGTTTATTATTGAACAAAAAGGCCAAATGTTCAGATGTTAAACTGCTAAATGTTGCTGCAGTTGGTCACGGCAGACATGTTGGAAATCTGAACTGTTCAAACCGAATCCAACCGATTGATCGATCGATCGATCAGCTGATCAATCCGACGTCATGACCTCAAACTGCACGTCGAACCGCAGCAGATCTGCAGATACTCAGCGGGCGGCGACCAGCTAAGGTTTAACATGATGTTTAATCCATAGAGTCTGGTGGTTTGATGTGGTCTACACCAGTCCGACCAGTCTAACCAGTCCAGTAGAGACAACAGTCAGAAGAGACCTGGTTCATTATGGACGCAGCTGCAGCTGTCGATACAGTAAATAAATCATTGTTTTGGTATTTATATGACAGTAAACTGAATATTTTGGGGTTTTGGATAAAACTTGAACTCTTTATTATAACGAGAACTTTTCACTGTTTTCTGACGTTTTATAAACAAAACAATGAAATAAGAAAATAATCAGCAGATTAATCGATAATGAAACTAATAAAGTTTCAGTTCTAATCTGCAGTCTGTCGATATTCGATCAATAATGAAGAATCCGATCATTTCTGGTGATTTTACACAAATCTGACAGATGTTTGCTTCTCTGATCTCGTCTGATGGACTTTATTAATCAGCATGTGACACGTTTCCTCTTTAACTTCACCTGCAGACAGCATGAGCACACCTGTCATCATAACCCCGCCCCCTCTGTCATCATAACCCCGCCCCCTCCGTCCACCATCTTGCTCCTTTTTTTTTTTTTACTGATGACGTTGTTCACGTCTGATGTTTGTTTGTTTGTTGACTTTAAGGTTGTGAATCAAACATCAGATATTAACGTGATTGAGACGTTTTGTAAATCTGGAAACTACAACTTCAGTATTTTTAGGTTTTAGGACAAAAGAAACGATCTGGAACCTAAAACTAGCTGGAATCATTATTTCTGGACAGACAGGTGACGCAGCGTCTCATCAGTTTAACATCAAGTCAAAGAATCGTTTGATATTTTTTAAATTAGAGCCACTGATGACAACAGAAATACTCAGAATATTAAAGTCTGTAGTTCTTATAACTGTTGATTGAAGAAGTATTCTGATGATTAACTTATTGATCTTAATGAAGTATTCTGATGATTAACTTATTGATCTTAATGAAGTTAACTCTTCAGAGGCTGAAACATATTTATCTTGTGTGGTTTGTTTACAGGATGCGTATCAAGTTATTATCTTGACAAGATAACAGGAGACCAGATAGTGATAAATAGATAATTAATAAAGATCTTTGTTTTACACACAAGATCTAATTTGTGCGCACGTTCGTACAAGTTGTCATCTTGACAAGACTCAAGATAATAACTGAGGCAGGATCCATCGTTGTGTTGTCAGTTATCTCGTTCACACAAGATCCATATTAATATTAATACATGATAATATCCTGTTATTGATTATTAACAAGAAATGAGAAAAAAAACTGTGTGATAGATACAGATGTGGCTGTTGTGTCGTACATACAAGATACTGATGCTGTGAACAAGATAACATAATAATAACATGATAATAACATGATAATAACATGATAATAACATGATAATATGATAACATGATAACATGATAACATGATAATAACATGATAACATGATAACATGATAATAACATGATAACATGATAACATAACATGATAATAACATGATCATAACATGATAACATGATAATAACATGATCATAACATGATAACATGATAATAACATGATAATAACATGACAAGATAACATGATAATTACATGATAATAACATGATAACATGATAATAACATGATCATAACATGATAACATGATAATTACATGATAATAACATAACAAGATAACATGATAATAACATGATAATTACATGATAATAACATAAGATAATAACAAGATAATAACAAGATAATAATAAGATAACAATAAGATAATAATAAGATAATAATAAGATAATAATAAGATAATAATAAGATAACAAGATAATAAGATAATAATAAGATAATAAGATAACTGGTGCAGACAGATAGTTAATGTGAGATTCATCATCTTGTATCTTGATATTAGTTCACATGAGAAATGGAAACTGAATGAATGAAGTGAAATCAAAGGTTTGATATTTTAGGAATATGAAATGTTTAAATATTAATGGTCTCTTTTAAAGCTATTGATAATAGAAGGATGTAAGTTTACTGCACCTGTATTTATTATTAACTGTCTTCTTTCTCCTTCATCTGTCATCCTCCTTTTTTGTTTCTTCCTGAACTTTGATTCTGTTTTCTTTTGTTGTTTCATTTGTTCTTAATTGTTTTTGTTTTCCTCTTTTCTTCACTTCCTCTTCAGTTTGTTCCTCTTCTTTCTTTCTGTTTCTTGTCTTTACCTGTGTGTGTGTGTGTGTGTGTGTGTGTGTGTGTGTGTGTGTGTGTGTGTGTGTGTGTGTGTGTGTGTGTTTTCTGTGTGTCAGTGTGTGCTGGTGTTTGAAATCGACACCAACACAAACACGATAAAGAGACGACCTGGTTCACACAGACAGGTGACACATACGAGCTGCGGTTTGTGTCCTAAACATGTCGAACTAAAAGTTTAAAGGCTGTGAAACATAAAAACAACAAAGACGACACCTGCAGAAAGAGTGTGTGAGCACCGACTGGATGACTTCATCATATAAAACTCATTGATCCTTATGTTATAGATACACGTTATTGCTTTAATGCATTAACGTTCATAACTAAAACTACATTATAATCAGCTGACAACAGTCTACTAATACTATACTAATATAATATGTAGTACTGTTCTGACATATATAAATACATTGGTTGTTTATGGGAGTTGTATTTAAAATGTAATAACTGTTATAATAAGTATAACAGCTATCAAAAAGAAAAGTCACAGCAGCCACAATGTGACTTTTGAATCGTCTCCGTAGCATTAAAACTGTAGATATAAGAACAACCGGTATATCAAACTGGTTCATAACTGGTTCATACGAGTCACTCAGAGGAACTATTTCTCCTTTTCTCCTATAAGGTTTAAAAAAAATAATTTAACTAACTTAGTTTTGTTGTATCAAATTGTTGCAGAAAAAGGTACCAGAGCAAAAAACTCTCTCTTGTAAATAAAAAGGGAGTCAGAGGTCCAAGCACCAAAGTGTTCTTTAATGTCGGCAAAAAAGGGGAGCAAGTAGCACTTTTACAAAGAACCAAATCGCTCCAAAGGTTTTTTCTTTGGGGCATTGTTTTTATGTCCTTGGGTCGGCTTAGGTCACACCTTATCATCCACCCTCCCTAATTTTTGACCAATTATTATCTTTTATCTCCGTCACTCGTTGTTGGTCAAAACTCTTCGAAACAGGTTTTGAGGTGTTTGAGGATATGTACTGGCATATTCAATTCTATCTGATTATATCCAATTTTTATATATAAGTATTGGGAATCATTTTACACCATTATTGCCAAGTTGTCTTCTGGCCTTTTATTTTTTTATAAGTTATTCTAGTCATTTTACACCCTTATTTCTTGATCTCCTCCAGAGAGTATGTTTGAAAGGTGAAGACTTTAGCAGACCCAAGCAAAGTGACATGTAATACAAACACACTCAAATTTCTCCAGTGTATGATTATGATTCTTCTACCGTGCCTTTATACGTACAGTGTGATTAAATATGGTTCATGAGATTATAACTACACCAATACAAATTGTATCACACTAGCCCTTATTGCTTATAAACTTATAAAATCAATCTGCATAGCTTAATATTGTCTTTAAGCACACCAATGACTTTTAATGAAAATACACCACAGTTTAACAAAGTTAATATTCTGTTCACTGTATCAGTGACATCATCTCATTGTTTCTGTATCTGACTTGAAGAACATGACGTGTGATCGAGTTCAGTTTGAAGCCGTTGATCCGTTTTACTTCCGTTTCTTCTCTGAGTTCTGTTTTAATTTTTTCTTTTAATTTTTGTTTTCATTTCTGCGGTTTTCTGTTTTTTTGTCTTTTCCCTTTTCTGCCTCGTCGTCTTCTTCTCTTTGTGTGTCTGTCAGTCTCTGGCCGGAGTGTCTGTAGACGGCTGTCGCTCTCTCTCCTCTGATAGCGCCGCCTCCTGTCTGCTGCAGGTACTGCATCCTGCATGCTGCTGCATGCTGCTGCTGCTGCTTCCTGTCTGTCTGCATGTTTAAATGTGTCCTGCTCTACTGGAAACAAACCTACAAACTGGTTTATAACTTAACTTAGTCTGAGTGAAGTTTAGAAGCATAACTCTGGTCTTATTTTATATTTTCTTTCTTTAAATCATTTGCAGAACCTCATTTGAAATTTGTTGACGATAATAAAAATAAAGAATATCATCAGAGTTACACTGTAAGCTTCAGATTCAATTCTGGACTTTTTGGTCAGAATTGAAAATGTTGAATGTTTAAGTCCCGGATTTCAGCCCATGTCTGGTTTCATCCGGCTGAGGAGTGTGTATCAGTCATGTGTGTGCAGGTGTGTGCAGGTGTGTGCAGGTGTGTGCAGGTGTGTGTAGGTGTGTGCAGGTGTGTAATGTCCTGTGTTGTGTCTCTGCAGGGAGAGGACAGAGCCGCTCTGTCTCCTACAGGTAAGACTAAACTAAAATATGACTGATGTTTTGTCGTTTGTTAGATTCACAGATTCATTTTGACTCCGCCTCCTGTTTTTTCCTCCAGCCAATCAGTCACCTTCTTACCCCAGCTCCGGGGGCGTGGCCTCCTGTCGGACAGCCAGCGTGAGACCAGAGAGCTTCCTGTATCGCCTCGGCCAGAAGGAAGAGAAGAGGAGAGGTGAGACGCGGTCCAGATGCAGCCAATCAGAGGAGGTTTTGGCTTTGTCAACTTTACCTGTCAGCTGACTGGCCAATCGTATCTGAGTCTGTTCCCTCTCTGACCTGCAGGTGACGCTGCTGCTGCTCCTCAGAAACAGGAGGAAGCTCCTGCTGCTCCAGTTCTGGTCGGAGAAGACGCAGAGCTGGTGGAGCAACTCAGAAAGGTTCGTACCTCTCACACCTGTAACACCTCTCACACCTATCTCACCTCTCACACCTGTAACTCCTCTCACACCTATCTCACCTCTCACACCTCTCACCTATCTCACCTCTCTCACCTCTCTCACCTCTCACCTGTTCACCTCTCTCACCTCTCTCACCTCTCACCTATCTCACCTCTCACACCTATCTCACCTCTCACACCTATCTCACCTATCTCACCTCTCACACCTGTAACACCTCTCACACCTATCTCACCTCTCACACCTCTCACCTGTCTCACCTCTCACACCTATCTCACCTCTCACACCTCTCACCTATCTCACCTCTCTCACCTCTCTCACCTCTCACCTGTTCACCTCTCTCACCTCTCTCACCTCTCACCTATCTCACACCTCTCACCTATCTCACCTCTCACACCTATCTCACCTCTCACACCTATCTCACCTATCTCACCTCTCACACCTGTAACACCTCTCTCACCTATCTCACCTCTCACACCTGTCTCACCTCTCACACCTATCTCACCTCTCACACCTCTCACCTGTCTCACCTCTCACACCTGTCTCACCTCTCACACCTCTCACACCTATCTCACCTGTCTCACCTCTCTCACCTGTCTCACCTCTCACACCTCTCACCTGTCTCACCTGCAGGCTGCAGAGTCTGTAGCTACAGCAGATGTGAGGTCAGATATGTAACGCTGATCATTAAACACAACGATATTTGTATCTGCAGGTCTTCAAAAATCTTAAAAAGCATCAAATTCTTCAAAAAAATCCTTTGAAGGTTTTAAAAAGTCTTGAATTTAATTAAGTGAGCTCTGCAGAAACCCGTCATCTCTCCAGGCGACTATCTTGTGGCTCAAAATGCCCAGAAAATAGTAAATAAACAGTCATATTTACAGTTGTTTAAATGAAAAAAACAAACAAACAAAGGTTCTCTGACATCGGTTCTGTGTTGGAGCATTAATGTCAGTATCTCTGCCTGGTTGTCGTTGTTCTGGCTTTGCTGCGGTGATGTACAGGTCTACTGCAGGACCTCGGGACCAGGTTCAGTTATTCTTCAACAGTGTCAAACTTTGATCATCAGCGTCTGACTTTGGTTCAAACTGAACAAATGTCCACAGAACAACACTTCCTGTGGCCAGTTAACAATAAAAGTCATACACTGTTCTACAGCTGGGACGCTTTTACTGTGAAAACCAGACACAGGATGTGCAGTGTGAGGTTTGATCTGTGGTGGATAAAAACTGATCAGCAGGTCAGATTGACGTGAGTGAAGTTCACCAGCTGAGGACTGATGACATCACAGCAGGTTTGATGGACTTCATGTTGACTTCTGTCTCTGTCCAGAACATCGAGGCTCGTCTGAAGGTGTCGTTGCCTAGCGACCTGGGAGCAGCGCTGACAGACGGGGTGGTGCTGTGTCACCTGGCCAATCACGTGCGACCACGGTCCGTCCCCAGCATCCACGTCCCCTCCCCCGCGGTGGTGAGTGCAGCCAATAGGAGCTCTGACCGTACAGAACATTTTAACCAATGAGAACGCTGCTGCTGCATGATGTCATCGTAAACACCACCTGTCCTCCGTCTGTGTCCTGCAGCCTAAACTCACCATGGCCAAATGTCGAAGAAACGTGGAGAACTTCCTGGAGGCGTGTCGCAGGATCGGCGTCCCACAGGTAACACACACACACACACACACTCACACACACACTGTGTAGTGAGGCTGTGTGTCTTATCTAACTCATAAACTATCGTCCAGACTGATATTACAGTTTACTGCAGGTGTTCGTGTGTGTTTGTCGGCTCGTCAGTAACAATAAAATGTCTGAACAGAAATCTCAAACCAGAGACGCTGACGGTTTTATTTTTACACTTAAAATTCTGCTCAGTTTTTATCACAGTCACAATATTAATGAAACACAAATCTAATGGATGTGTTGTATCAAGATTGTTGTTTATGTAAAAAAAAAACAAAAAAAAAACTGCCGCCGGCCAATTTATCAGGTTTTTTCAGACTCTGAACTATGATCAGTGTCAGCCTCAGACTCCAGTATAAGTTGGGTTAAACTAACTGGACGGATGCTGTTTGAACCAGTGTTTATAACCTGCTGGCTGAACTGTGAGGCTGAAGGAGGGAAACACAAGGAGCGGACAGCGAGGTCACAGCCGCTAAACACTGCGTTCTGCTGACACACTCGTGTCAAAACTCAGGTTTTTGTGTCGGTTTTCAACCATTGAAAAGCTTTTTTACAAACATCAGAGACTCAGTGATATTAAAGCTTAATGTTTAAATGTTAACGGTCTGTGACATCACTGTCCGCTCCGCGTCGTTTCTCCCTCTGATGAAACTATACGAAGCTGCTTCTCTTCAACTAACAACTTTCTTTCTTCTCTTTCATCTTCCTTTCATTAATCCTTTTTTATTCTGTCCATCTCATTCCTTTGTCTTCTCGCTTTTATTCCTCACCATGTCATCAATAACCCCCCCCCCCCCCTTCCACACACACACACACACACACAGGACAGTCTGTGTTCAGTCGGGGAGGTCCTGGACGGGAGAGGGGGCGGGGTTTATATGACGATGGGCGTGTTGCTCGCCATGGCTCCGCCCCTGACCGGCCCCTCCCCTCAGGTCCAGCTGGCGGGCTTCGCTCTCTTCTACCTGTCCGTCATGTCTGTGCTCTGTGCCATCTACGTCCACCTGGCGCCGCACGTCTGAACCCGAACCTGAGCGTAAAATGTCTGCTGAGTCCAGCCTGACGTCACACACGGATGAGACAGATGTTTCATCAACAGAACAACATTAATCAATAACGACTGAAATAAGATTCATAGCACAACGTTTAAAGGAATAGTTCAACATTTTGTGGTTATCCAGCTCAACATACAGACTGGAGGAAACAGCTAGTCTGGTTCTGGATATCATTCATCTGGTATCTGATGGTCCAGATGGCAGGTAGCCCAGACATTCTTCTCCCGAGTCACAAACTCCAGCTCTTCCTGGAGCATCCCGAGGTATTCCCAGGCTAGATGGGAGATATATACCTCCAAACCTCCACAGCGAGGCGTCCAGGAGTCCTGATCAGATGTCTGAACCACTTCAACTGACTGTTTAATGTGAAGGCTCCTCAGCCTGCTCATGACGGGAGGGGAGGGTTGGGACGTAGATTGATAAAAGTAAAATTTCAGACTTAGTCCACGTCCTCCAGCTCCACCTGGAGGATCTGAAGGTCTTCCCAGGCCAGATGGAATATATGATCCCTCCATCATCTTCTCCATCTGCCTTGGTGTTTCCCTTAATTGGACTTGCTGGGAAAACCTTCCACAGGGAGGAGACCAGGAGGAATCCTGATCAGATGTCTGAACCACCTCAACTGAGTCCCTCTGATGTGAACAAGAAGGGTTTATTTCTGAGATTCCTTCCAGAAGTCTGAACTCCAAAACCTGCAAGTGAAACTCCTTTTGGTCACTTGTATCCTTGATATCGTTCTTAAAGTATCTCCAGAAGCTCATGATGTAGATAATCCCTCCAGATTAGATACATATACATATATATACACCTGAACTGACTCTTTTTGATGTGAACCAACAGTGTTTGTGTCTGAGTTCCTCACAGATGTCTGAACTCCTCCTGTCTCTAAGGGTAAACCCAGACACCCTGAGAGGGAAACTCCTTTCGGCTGCTTGTATCTACGATCTCATTCGTTCAGACACTACAGAAAGCTCATGATGGTAGGTAGGTGAGGGTTGTAGTGTGGTGTTGTCAGACCTGATGGGATTTGTAATCCCTACTGTCTGGTCCTGGAGTTTCCTGGAAAATCTCCTGAGGTGGTCATGGAATCATTTCTACGGCTTTTATCTGTCTCGTTCTTTAGGCTTGAACGTAGAGGTCCGATTTAGTTCCCGTATTACCACAACACCTGCATCACTACAGATGCTGCATCCATCTGCCTGTTGATCTCCTGTTATTCTCTGTCAACAACAACACAAGGTACTTGAACTCTTTCACTTGAGCACTGACTCACTCCAAACCTGAGAGGAACAATCCCAGTTTTCCAGCAGAGCACCACGGACTCAGAGTTGGAGGTGCTGAACTTCATCCCCACCGCTTCACACCACATCATCTGCAGACGTAGATGTCTGGTTTTACAGTTAAAAATTACACCTACCTTATCAAAACAGACATGTTGTATCTCCTGCTTAATGCATACACAGATGGTATGTGAAACAGTTTGTGGTTTTAGGGTTGTACCTTAGTTTCAGACCTGTGGATCACTGCCCTCAGTCCTGATTTGCTCAGTGGATTCGTCACTGATGGATGTTTCCCCGGTTAGACAAACACCACAGCCAATCAGAGCTTTGTAGGCGGGATCATCTTCTTGTGCCAAAGCCAGAAAAATGTTGACAAGCTTGGATGAGATGAACACAGCCGGGATCAGACTACAGGATATAGTTTTCAGAGTGAAATGGATCCAGACTTCATGACTTCCGGCTGGGTTGAACAACAGCATACCGGCACCAAAACCAAAACACGAATGAAAAGGCTTTTACTGCTGGTTGCAGTTTTCACTTTTTCAGAATAGCCATCCAGAACAAAATGATTCTGGTAGACGCACCGCTTTCTGACGTCTTCGTCTAGTGCGTTGGATCCATGTCGAGAACATGTCGCCTTAGTTTCAGCCGTCCTGCAGCCGTCGTCCAGCAGAACCAGACTCAACTTCTGCTGCAACACGACCCGCCGTCGTCTGGCAAAGCACTGCGATGGCCAATCACATACACACAAGCGCACATTCCTGGTGGACTACTTTGTAACACAACAAAAAATAAAACAGTTGCTGCTGTGATAACTTTCCAGAGTTGTAAAATCCTGTCTGTGAGTGTTATGAACCTCTGATCAGTCTTAGATGCATTAATCTGTAGCTTCAACTCGACTTCCTGGATTGCATTTCGTTGTCTCAGCAGAATCTCAAACAACACGTCTCCAACGAGTTGGATTCAGTAGCTTTTTATTGAATTCACTAATCAAATCAGACTCCTTGATCAGTTCTTATAATCGTTGTGTATCGATGATCAAGGCCTCAGTCTGCTTCTTCTAACAACGTCTGGTTCCAACGTCAGAACAGACAGACGATATGATTGGTCAGGCGTGTGGACTACTGTCTGTCACTTTTCACATGCACAATCAAGTTTAACACCGGGCATGTCTTTGGTCGGAAAATACGAACTAGTTTGTTTGAAACAGACTGAGACCTTCACGATGATCATGTAAAAATCTAAAACCTGTGATCCTTCAGGTGAAATTCAAACTTTACAATCATCCCAAAGTTTTCCCCTGAAGCTCGTCTCCTGCCTGTTGAAGCTCCGCCCCCTGTGCCTTATGTTTGGCTGCCTGTCTGACTGTGTTTTTTACTGTTTTTACGGTTTGTAAAGTGGTTCAGAGTCGCCTCCTCCTCCCAGGTCAGACAGAAACCTGTATGCTGGATAAGAAGCTTCGTTCACCAAAAATCAGTGTTTTCCATGTGTGGTCTTCCTCTCTGTGAGCACAACCAGTAGAAACGCCTTTAACATGGCTGTTTCTCTTCATCAGAGCAGGAAGTGAAGGAATCTGAGTAGGAAGCAGTCGGTGTTCATTCCACTGCAGGAACTTAACGTAACGTAGATCCATCTCAGCTTCTTCTTTTGTTTCCTCTGTTCTTTGCCCACCTTGGTGACAATTTCCTGGAAATAAATTGTTGCTCTGCTCAGGAGGTGATACTGAATCCAAGTTCAGACGCACAACAAGGTCGACTGCAACAAACACAACAACTGTAACCACAACGTTCCTGCTTTACCTGTACGAAGCAGGACAACCAGTCCTTTAAAACAGAATAGTGGGGAAGTCTTGTTGGACATAGGAACAGAAAAGTACCTGCAGACTGCTGTGTTGGTCCCAGTTCCTCATGACTACTCTTCACCCACTAATGGTCTCTAAGGTAACGGAAAATATAGTGTTTGTGGGGAAGAGGTTGTTTAGAGTTGGTGGAACAGAGAACTCAGATACAAGCAGAACAACAACAACTAAAAAGCTCAAACTGCAAAGTGGTTTGACGCGCTGGACGCCACCAGTCCTCCATACACACGACGTCCCGCTGTCGGCTTTTTAATGACGTATATCTGAAACGTCTCGGTGTGTAAAATACGGCAGAAACACAAGAAGAACCTGGAACCTGAAGACTGAAACGGTTCTGAGAGGTTTGTAAGTTCCTGCAGTGGAAAAAGACAGCTGATGGTTTCCTGTTGGACTTCTTAAAACTGTCAGAATTCAATATAAAAACTCCACTTTTGTCCCGTGATGACAGCTGCATTTTTAAGAGATGAAGAGTGGTGAGGATGATGAGGATGTGTTTGAGTGTTTTTTTTAACGGACCGTGTGCCTCTGCTCTGTCCTCATGTTGGACAATGTTTCCCTCTGAGCTCCATTAATAAAATAACTGAAGCACCTCGACTCTTCTGTGTTTTTGTCCATCAGTAAAACAAATATTTAGTTTTTAATATTTAACCAGGAAGTCTCTTGCCAAAATGGCTGCACAGCGTAAATTAACACTGGAAAACGACTTAGTTGAGTTTGCAGATGATGTGTACAGTCACTGTCCTCTAAACCAAACAGACACCAGTTTAAACTGAAATCGATCAAGTTGTTCTTTAATCCAAACTGTGCATCAGTTTATTATTTTAAATCACAGATATAGACGTCATGTTTTCCTTCCACCAGACTTTTCTATTTTAAACCAATAATATCAGGCAGTAGATGATTGATGACGTCACACCTGTCTTCGTTAAAGTGGCGGAACGGTTCTGACAAACTCTGCAATTAAATAATTTCAGTTGACACACACATTCGTTCTCTTCAAGATTAAATCTTTGCCGTCTCCTCCTCGACTTCTCGGTGACGCTTGACCCGTTCAAGTTCATCACTTCCTCCTCTGCCTCCTTTCAGAAACACAACAGCAGTCAACTGGTCCCAGTAAAACCAGTTTCTCTAAATGAACAGGGTGATAAAGATGATAGAAAATTTTATTTCATCTTTTCTCTGACGAACAAATGTTTACTCAAGGTCCACTGAGTCTGTAGCTTTCAACCACATCTTCTCTGTCATCATGTGACCCAACTATTTAACCGCAGTCACCCCAGTGTCTGATGAAGGGCATGAGATGTGGTCGAAAGCTCCGGGTTATTTGGGTACAGACTGAACTTTCACACTCGCTCCTGTTTGTCTTTCACCTTTTCTCTACTCCATCAGTTCATTTGACATTTTGAGTTGAGTTTGCTCCTCGTTTATCCCATCTGTTGCCATGGTTACTATTGTTTTCATTCATTTGATTTAACCATCCGTTGACCCGCCTTTTTCCGTTGTTTTTTTTTTCCTTTTTCCACCCCTGTGTCTTCTTCTGTGGTGTCTGTCTCTGTAGAGTCAGTTGTGTCTTCCTCTGCACATCCTGGAGGAGCGAGGGCTCCCCCAGGTGGCCGGAACCGTCGGCGCACTGCTCAATCTGGCCCCACCCCGACACCCCGTAACCACGACGACGACAACGACATCATCAACCATACCTGGACCCTCTGTCACCATGTAGACAACGTCGACACCGCCGCCACCACCACACACGCTCAGTCTGCCTCCTGTCACGCTGCAAGGTTGTTTTAGGTGATCAAGTTGACGAAACACCTGAAAACCTCCAGAACAGCAGATCTGGACCTGATGGAGACGTGAACACACCTGTGGATCCAAATATAATAAAATACACTGACAACAGATTTAACACTAGCAACATGATCACATGACAGAGCGTCAGGTGATCCCTCCTTTAATGATTGGACGGTCGTATTTGATGGGATAGATTTATGTTTACTCCTCTGAGTGCAGGATGAGTCTGATAAAATATTTTAACCTTTGACAGGAAGAGAAAAAACGAATATTCAGAAACTCAAATTATAACATGACAGGCTCAAATAAGTCTTTCAGTTTCTGAGGAGGAGCAAGAAAACAACGTGACAACATCAGCTAACATGATGGATACGGTTTGTTTTGATGTTGTTTTGTTGTTTTTGGATTTTGGTGACGTAGCTAACTTTATGGGTGTAGTTGGTGAGAAACTGATTTATCTGAAAGTTCTGATTTATCTGGCTGAGATAAATAATCCAGGACAAACATGGATGTCAGCTCATTTTTATGAATTAAACCTAAATTTATTGGATATATTGTTATATTGTCAACACTGTTACACACTGTGGTGAAGATTTAGGCTTGTACAGCTTTATGCAAACTTTATGACATTAACTTGATTTAGTTTTATATTATTTATTTATGGATCTACAAAACAAACTGAATCCAAATGATATCATGTCAAAGTGAAAACTTAATTCCAAAATGTTACAAAATCTAACAAGAAATTAACTGAAAATTGAACATTCACATCACATAAATACAACAAAAACAAAATATTATTGTTTCACTTTGGTTTGAAGATAATCGAGCTCGATGCTAACTGCTAACGATAGCTAACGTAAATGTAAGTTTAAAAATGACACTAATGTAGCTCGCTGCTAACGATAGCCAACATTGATATAGTTGGACTGGAAATGACGCTAATATAAGGAAGGTTACTGCTAATGTTTTTATTAGAGATGACAAGAAACGAGCAATGAGCTGAAACAAAAGTGCCTGTCGGACTCGAACCAGAGATGTTGTTCATGGTCCTAAGCTTGGCGGCGCCTAGTTCACTGCTAACATCCACTAACATTATAACGTAGCCGGTTTGGAGTTTAAGCTAACACAGCTAACTGTAGTTAACATTAGTTACTCTGTTTGGAGTTGATTACGCTAGCACTGTGAAGTACTATTGATAGCAAATACAAACATTATCAACCCAGTTGGTGTAAAGATGAAACTACAAGTTAGTTTCAAACATTCGCTAACATTAATGTACTGACAGCTGATGCAAGTTAACGTCACAGAGTTGGTTTCGAAATGACGCCAATCCTGCTAACTGCTAGCAAATGTAGATCTGGTTTGAAAATGCTTACTGCTAATATTAGCTAACATTGTGAACAGAATATTTTTTAAGTTGAGTGACCATCTAAAAAACATCAACTAATAATCTAGTTTGATTTGAGGTTAAAGTTGTGTTAAACATTAGTTAACATTCGCCCAGTTAGTGTTAGCGTAGACTTCGATTATGTAATTGACATTTCTGATTGGCTGTTCTGAGCGTGAAAGCTACAAAAGACGATGAGCTAACGTTAATATACTGGGTTTTGGGTTTAAGCTAATATAATTTCATGCTAACGTCAGTTAATGTGGATAAAGTCGGATTAGGGTTTACACCAACAATGCTAATAGCTGAAGATAGCAAACATGGATGTATAGTAATTGTTTTAAACATGCTAACATTAAGCTAACACAACTAGCTATAAAGTTGTAGCTAATGTAGCTTGATGCTAACGTAGCTGCAATCAGTTGGATCTTCAGCTCTGTGTTTTGTGTCTCCACCAGATCCAAAATGTAATTTTTATATTTAAAGTGACCGAGTTTGGTTTTTTTTATTGTGTTCTGGGTCGAGTTAAATCCAAACTATCTGATCCTGAACCCGGACCTGCAGGACATCTCGTCTCCACACAGGACTGTTTTTATTCTTCTGCCATCTGATGGTTTCTCTCTGTTGGTGTTACAGCTGATGGAGCTGTTCGATCACCACTCGATTGATCCTCCGCATGATCATCCACCACATCTGATCAGAACCTTCATCACATCACATGGTTTTGTTCCTTTTAGTTCCAATGAAACAATTATATTATAGACCAGTGGTTCTCAGTTTGGGGTTATTTTAGGACTATTATCTAAAATCTGTGGGTTTTGTGAATAATTGCATCTAACAAACATTCAGATGAAACAGTCTGATGTTTTGAGGGGAAAGTCTGTGGTGGACGTGTGTTAGTGGTGATGAGGAGTCAGACTGAAGCAGCTGTTTTCAGATAACGGTCCACAGATGTAACTGTAGACAGTGACTGAAGGTCCTGATGTGATTGGCCAAGGAGGATCAGGTGGTGCTCCGACTCATGTTTCTGTGCGTTCTGGGACATTTTCCCCGTCACTTTACCTTCAGGAGGCGACTGCGTGTCGTCCTGGAAACGGCCGACAGTTGGCTGTTTATCTTTTATCAAAATGTATGTGTACAAATATATTCTGTAAATATATACATATATATATATGAGGCTGACACTTGTTGCCATGACAACACAGAGCATCATGGACGCTCAGACAGACGTAGTCCCGAATCAAAGGTCAAAGAAACTTTAATACGGTTTGAAAATATATACGAAGCTCCAAATCGACCTCCTTAATTACCTGTTCACACCTGCAGCTGCTCACTAACGGCCTCTGACGGACGTCACCTGTTCACACCTGCCCGAGCTGAAAGCAGACAGGTGTTTGCTGACATGTTGGCCATTTTATAAGCTGACAAGGTGTCAGATTTGGTTTACAGGTTGTTTCTTCGCTGCCTCCTAGTGGACAAAACAAATCAGTGAACGCAGCTTTAAATAGAAAATCATGTTTTCAGCAGTTTTTTTTTGCTCCTTTTAGACTTTTTTTGGTCACTTTTTTAAGTCTTCGTGACCTCAGCTCTTCATATGTTACTCTTTCTCTACACAGAACTTTATTTATTATTGTTATCCAGCAGCAGGTTGTGTCTTCAGGTATATTTGATCTAATTTTATCTACTCTGAATGATGAACTTCTCCTGCTTTCACTCTGCTCTTCTGCAGTTTGTGGAAGTGTTGGTTTAGTTCCAGACAGTTGAAAATAACTTTGAAGATAAAAGCTGCAGCTGGATAACCTGTAAATATACTAATGTTTTGATTCTGTGGTGACAGATGGAGCCGACGTCTTCTCTCAAAGCTGTTTCACATTTACTGAAACAGCCAATCAGAGAAGAGTCCACCTGCTGCCTCCGGTTTACCTTCTGGTTTAGAAGCAGCTGTTTCAGCGAGCAGCAGCCAAAACCTCCTCTGATGTTTGAACTTGTTGAGCTGCTGGAAGCGAAGACGAGCTAAAAGTTTTATATTTAATTTCAGTTTTTCATTTCCATGTTTTTGTTAAGAGCTCATGCTGCATTCAGGTCCCGTGGGACACGCTGAGGGTGTTCAACTCAACTCCAGCTGCAACGATTGGTTGTCAATCAACAGAAAATTATTGAATAATAGTTTGAGTCATTTTTGTAAAACTAAAATAACTAAATGAAGCTGGTTTAATTGATTAGTAGAGAAAAAACTCTACAGTTTAATCAATAATCTCAACATTCATCTGATTCCGATGAGGTTGAAATCCTGAACTGTCATTTTTTTTCCCCCCCGTTGTACCTGAACGCAGCATCAGGCCTTCACTTTGAGCCAGCAACATTTGCCCTGAATTCAGACTCTCAGGCTGAGAGGAGTTTCGGGAGCCTGTGAGGCTGAACTCGGGGCCCAGCAGCCCTGCAAGCTGCTCAGACGGTTTTGGACTGAACGACGACGTGGTTTCATGTTTTGTACAGATGTTCTCATGTTTTTTTTTTTTCTTCTTCTTCTTCTTCGTGTGTTTCTCCTGCGGCGGTGACGGGGTCATGTGATGGTGGGGTCACGTGACCGCGTGGGGGTTTTTCAAAGGACATTCCACTGTTTTTACGCGGAGGACAAACAGACTTTCTCACAGTTTTTAAGTTTTAACATTTTTTCACTTTGTTTAATTTTTTTGCTGAGAAACTGTATAAAAGATTTGAACACAGCTGTATGAAGAGTTGAGTTAAGTTTAAGTGCATTAAATAAATATTTTAATTTGACTCTCTGATTGATGTTGATGCTCTTTGTGGCTGCAGGATGTTTGACTCATGAAGGCGTTTTTTTTAACTGTAGTTTGTTTCAACCACATATTTGTATTTGTGAGAAACTCGGCAGTGATGTGATGATGATCTTTAGTGTGTTTATTTTCAAGATAACCATTAAAGTAGCAGCTACAACCTGAACATCACCTGCTGCTGAAGAAACATCCAGATGTAGACAGTTCGTCAGCCAGGACGTCAACAGTCTCAGGATCAGTGTCTCCTGTAAAGAAATATTGTGTGAATAACATTTATTTTATTTTATTTTTGATCTTTTATTTAAAGACGTTAAAATCAAGATCTCATTTCCAACAGATCTGAGTTAGTTCAACATCAATAAAAGTCATTAAAAGTGGATTTTAAGTTCTGTATTGATCGGTGATCAGAGTCCATCACAGAAAACAGCTTCAAGATGAAACTCAAAGAGTTTTTGGTTCCAGAACAGCTGATACTATGAGTCACCATGGCAACAGAGCCTCCATTTGAATCCAGCGCACGTAGAGATGTTAATGCGTGTGTATGTGGACGACTGAGTCCGAGCAGGAAAAGTGTCAATAAAGTTTTATTCAGTGTCGCCGTTAATTGATCGTTTATCAGACTCACATTTCCTTAATGATGATAAAGTGGAATCTGATTGTGTATCAAAGCTGCAGCCACATGTTAAATATATTTGTTCAGCTTTAATTTGATAAAACAGGAAGCAGCAACTGAAGATGAAAAATATAAAGATTTAAAACATAAATAGATCAAAGACACACAGAGACTGATCAGTCTGATCAATAATAACATGTTTGATGATTTGTACTTGAAAAGGCGTCGAGGTTAAAATACAGTCGTTTTTTATTATTATTATTGTGAATAACAGTGAGGCACATAAATATATATATATATATATATGTATTTTATATATGTTTGAGTTTGTGAGGAGAAAAACTGAAATTAAAGAACAATTAACAATAATATGAAAAAAGTTACTAATGAGTTGGATCCAGAGGAAGACAGAAAAGAAATAAGAAACCAACTAACTCACTAATAATTGTAGTAATATTGAATATTGACGATAGTAGTGTCATATTTTTAGTCCTAATAATCCATCGTATTAGTCTATACAATGATTCTGTTCATAATCAATATCATAATCATTACTCTAATAATCACACTTTCAATAAGAATAATGAAGGATGGAACAACAATAACATAAAAGTAAAAGAAGAAAATTAATATGTAGTATATTATAATAATTATATAAAAATATAGGTATAAACAGTTATTTATCACTCCAGTTGACAAAGATGACATGAAATATAATGTTTATAACAATAATAATCATGACGAAAATAAGACTAAAAACAAACGATTATCTGTAATAAAGTTGTGAAAAGAAGCAGAATGAAACATTTCATAATACTGAACATCTGTTAGTATTTCTAGATTTATCGGCCACATTAAATATAATCTGTATTTATTCTTATGAATTTATATTTCAAAATGTTTCATGTGTTTTATTTGTTTTACGATATTTAGTTTAACGTTTATTTATTTTGAACCCGTTGTTACTTCCATACGTTTCTGTGTAGTTTTACGATTTTTATCCTAAATATATCAAAACTATCACGTGTCACGTGCTGGATTCATACAAACGTGTATAAACTGAAGAAACAACTTTCACGTGTTTGTTTTTTGTTTAAATTAAAGTAAACTTTTCTTTTAAAAAGTGAAATCCGCCATTTTGTTCAGGCAGCTCCGCGGCCACCTCTGTTTACATTAATTTCCCAGAATTCCCTTTTCACGTCCTTTCCGCCATCTTTACCCTCACAGAGCAGGTAGGCACGCTGAGATGTCCGCCGAAATGTTCAAATATCTCCATTAATCCGGTTTATTTCTGGCTCATTTTCCCGCCGTGTGGCCTCCGGTTTGTTTTCCGTTAATCCGCCGGTTTGTGTGTTTGTGGACTTTGTGATGGCGGAGATTCAGACCGGATGGAGCCGACAGGGGCTACCGGAGCCCGAGAGCCGCCGGCTGCAGCGGCTGCAGGCTGGAGAGAGACCCGGAGCTCAGACCGCGTCTCCTGGAGTTAATTAATGGGGTTTATCCGGTAAACGTGAGCCGGTAGTGTTCGCTAACGTCAGCTAGTGCAGTTTAAACTCCGGTAGATGTTACAGATAAACTGGTAACCAGTTCAGTTCCGCGTCTGTTTCCCCCGCAGACCCAGTTTCTAACAGAACTGGTGTCAAACATCTTCAACCGTCAGATTAACGTAAAGGACGAGTTCAGTTCATAAAAGTGTCTTAAACCAACAGTCAGTCATTAAATGAACATTAAAGCTGTTTTTCTTGCTGTAATCATTCCTCCTGTTCATACTGACCATTAGAAGATCCCTTCATAATGACCTTACAATGGAAGTGATGGAGGACAAAATCCACAGTCCTCCTTCTGTGCAAACATGGATTTCAAAGTTTATCTGAAGCTAATATGAAGCTTCAGCGTCCAAACGAGTCAAATCAAGTAGATATCTTTCAACGTTACAGTCTTTTTGTTACTATACTTCCACCTGCAGCTCAACAGGGAAACACTGAAGTTTTTTGAGGTTTTCTGGGTTGTCGGGTGTTTGTTCGGAGATGCCAGAGAAGATGAGATTGTCGCACATAGAACGGGTTTGTAAATCCAACCTAGTTTCTTTCAGAGTCTTATTGTCTTTGGAGATGGCATGTATTTGTTCGTCGAGAGTTTTAACGGTGGTTTGTAAGTCCTGGTTGGTTTTTTGTAGTGTGACCATGTTGTGGTGGGCAAACTCCAGGCTATTGCGTATGTCTTTAATCAACTTCGGTGGTTTGTAGATCGTCTGTGTCCGTTGAAGAGTCTGTCTTTCGTCTTTTGGTGCTGGGTTTGGCTGAGTCTGGCTCCATGTTGATCTGCCGGTTGTAGTAGTCGTTGATGAATGCTTCAAGATCCGTTATGTCCTCCACTGTAAAGATGTACTGGTCCGGGTTGGTGGTGACAAATGATCGGTGAATGTAATTTGAATCAGGAGGCGTTTAAATCTTTTGTAAATCCTGTAAAGTTAACGTGTTTACTCAACAGGGCGCCGCCATGTTAGATCTCGCCTCCGATGTCCGACTATCGCGGCGTTTGCACTCACACCGCCATACGCTCCTGTGGAATTTGATGCTAAAAAGACTGTAAATGTGTCAGATATCCACTTGATATGACTAACTCAGACTGCTGAAGCTGAATAGAAGCTTCACACAGACTTTTAAATGACTGTGTGGACACACTGTGGATTTTATCCTCCATCACTAACATTAAAGCACATTTGAAGGATCTTTGAATATCCAGTATGAACAGGAGGATTACAGACACCTGACTACTGGTTTAACTGGGAACATGTGAACTCTCACCTGGAGGGAAGATGTTGGACTTTATCCCGACACACTGATCAGTTTATTATCAGTTTATCAGTTTATTAGGAACACATGGATCAATCTAACAGAATAATTGGAGTCTCAACGCGTCAGATCAGTTTCTGTCGGTGAAGCTGCTCGTTGTTCAAGTGATTTGAAGTTGTTTGTTTGTTTGTTTGTGTTTAGGTGAACTCACCTGGAGAAGACTGACGATGCCTGGAAGGTAAGAGATCGCCTCCTCTGCTTCTTCTTCCTGCTGCTGCTGTTTGATGTTTTGAACACATTTTAAATCTCTCTCGTCCTGTCGTGTCTCTGTGGTGTTCAGACTGTGGAGTAAGGCCATCTTTACCGGCTACAAACGTGGTCTGAGGAACCAGCGTGAACACACGGCTCTCCTGAAGCTGGAGGGATGTTACACCCGCGACGAGGTCGACTTCTACCTGGGAAAACGCTGCGCCTACGTCTACAAGGCCAAGAAGTAAGAACAGAGACGACGAGACCGTTTACAGTCAGACTCAGTTAATGTGTAGATGAAACTGCAGCTGCATATGAAGTCAGAATGTGTCTTTTACTAGAATATTAAGAATCTTTATTATTATAGAACTGTATCAAGTGTTATAAAGTAAACTTTCTAAAGCGTCTTTGATAACCAGAGTCAGACGCTGCTGCAGGAAGTTTAACAACATGTCACCTGAATATAAAACCATAAAGATCAGATCAGATCCAGAAGTCAGTGAAAGCAGCAGAGTGATATCAGACGTTAAGAGATAAAGTGTTTATGAATCATGGCGGCCATGTTTACACCTGCTGTCAACACGCGTCTCCACATGTGATCAGATCTCACTTCCTGCTCTACATGCAAATAAACACCAACATCATTCCTGTTAAAGACCAAATTCATCCGTTATCAAGCTGCCGTCAGGAGAGAGAGACTGTGTGTATTTAAGCAGAAGATGCAGCAGCAGAACTTCACTGATCATTTAGATCTCTGACAGGATCTGATGTTAATGTTCTACACATGCAGTAGATCCGGGTTCATACCAGTAGATCCGGGTTCGTACCAGTAGATCCAGGTCCATACCAGTAGATCCAGGTTCATAGCAGTAGATCCAGGTCCATACCAGTAGATCCAGGTTCATAGCAGTAGATCCAGGTCCATACCAGTAGATCCAGGTTCATAGCAGTAGATCCAGGTCCATACCAGTAGATCCAGGTTCATAGCAGTAGATCCAGGTTCATAGCAGTAGATCCAGGTTCATACCAGTAGATCCAGGTTCATAGCAGTAGATCCAGGTCCATACCAGTAGATCCAGGTCCATACCAGTAGATCCAGGTTCATAGCAGTAGATCCAGGTTCATAGCAGTAGATCCAGGTCCATAGCAGTAGATCCGGGTCCATAGCAGTAGATCCGGGTCCATAGCAGTAGATCCGGGTTCATAGCAGTAGATCCGGGTCCATACCAGTAGATCCAGGTTCATACCAGTAGATCCAGAGCAGTCGTCCTGATAAACGTCGTCATGTTTAGCAGCAAAACTAAAAACTGTCGTTATCGACTGGACAGGAAACGATTCAGCAACGTTCAGCTTCTGAAAACAAACAAGTGAAACTTTAATTTAATTTAATTTCTGTTGATTTGAGTGAAACCGATCAGAAGGAGAAACACAGGAGAAACTGGGAGGTGGATTTACGTTTCTAATGAGTTCATCTTGTTATCAAACCAGTTGATGTTTAATCTGCTGGAAGATGGACGTCAGCTGAGTGGGCGGTCCTTCAGCGTGGCCCAGGATGCATTGCGTTTACACCCGTATTTACAGCTGTCCACTAGTGATCGGATGTTAATACCAGGTGTAAACAGGGACCTAAGACACTCTCAGGTCTACTGGGAACCAGTACAACTTCCCATTAAACAGACCGAGAGAGACTGGGATGTTACCAATGAATCATAATTATAATAATGAAGACGAGAGGAAACAAAGATGAATAATTATATAATATATATATATATAATTATTCTCCAGATGTTTAAAGGTTGATGTTCGTGTTTGGATCCTTTAATGTTTACTGTTGCTGTCGGAACTTTTTAACAAACGTTTGTTCAGGTCATTTATATATAAAATAATAATAATAATAATAATAATAATAATAATAATATATTTATATTGACTAAAGTGCAGCTGTTTGTTAAAATACAAAAAGACTCAACTGATCAATAAATAAAATAAATAAAAATCACATTAACAGTTAAAGTTTATCAGTCTGATTGTTTCATTGTTTATTGTATAAAACAAAGTGAACATGATCAATAGAGAAGTTATTAATAAGAAAACTAACAGTTCTGATTATTGATTGAATCTGTTTTATAAAATGTTTTATATTCAGAATCTCGACTTTTATTCCTTTAATGACTCAAAATCATTAATTGATCAAAATATTTGATTTTCTTTAAAAGATTTAATAGTTTTAACTGCTGAACATGTTTGAGTCTGTTTGTCTGAAATTATTTGATTCTGATGAAAGAAAATCACTAAAAACTCGTCATGTTTGATTCTTTAGTGTCTCGTATTAATGTTGAATTTATTTCAGCTTCACTAGTTTCTGTTTGTTTCTGTTCGGCTTCGTCTCAGAGAGAAAAGATTCAGGACAAAATGTTTGTTTCTGCCGTTTGTCTCCAAAGACTCGACGTTCAGTAAACGTTTGTTTGTTTTGAGGTTTAAACTTTATTTCTTTCGCAGCTTTTTGAGTTTTTTCTAAATGAGTTTTTATATTTTTAGTTCTGACAGCTGTGACGGTGCGTTCAGGGTAACTCTGTACGTTTGTGTGTGTGCAGGAACACGGTGACGCCCGGCGGTAAACCCAATAAGACCCGGGTGATCTGGGGGAAGGTGACTCGCGCTCACGGCAGCAGCGGGATGGTGAGAGCCAAGTTCAGCAGCAACCTGCCGGCCAAAGCCATCGGACACCGAATCAGAGTGGTGAGAAACACTTTAAACACACCGACGCACCTGAAGGAACCATGTGACTCAGCAGCAGGAAGTGATGTCATCAGCAGGTGACGGATGACGTCATCGGTGTAGATTCACTTCAGATCTGATTTAATGAGAAACGACTAACGAATGTTTGTCAGCGAAGATAAAAACATTCAGATTCATTAAAGGACCAGTTCCCAGTGTTCCCAGTGTTCCCAGTTAAACCAGTTAAACCAGTAATCAGGTGTCCATATGACTGTTGGTTTAATGACTCGTCAGTTCATCCACTTTGTTTAAACTTCAGCTTTATTTTCCACAACAAACAGTTTCAATCAATCAGAATATTGATCGTATAGATTATTGATCCTACGAGTCTGCGGTTCACTTCACACAAACATCAGCTGATCATCTGCACAATTATAAACAAACACATCAATAATCAATACATTAAAGGATTAAAACAATATGATTCCACAGAATAAGATACGAGATCAACAGGAAGTGAAATGATTGATCTAACGTCACCTGCTGAAACTGATCAGTGATCAATATGTTTTATTTTTGAGTCTTTGGTTTAGTTTGTAAAATGTTTTCATCAGATAATCAATTTACAATCATAGACAATCAATTATCAGAATAGTTGCTGATTAAGTTTCTGTTGATTGATCAGCTGATCAGCTGTAAACAGGAAGTGTTTGATCATTGGCTGGTTATGAGCTGATTGATGCCGATCAATAATTCTGTTGTGTGGATGTAGTTAATAATTGATACTAATGGAGTCACATGGTTCATCAGGGTAAAACTGTCTGATCGTGTTTGTTATTGATCATCTGATCATGTGACTGATTGACTTCCTGTCTCCTCAGATGCTGTATCCGTCTCGAGTGTGAAGACGAAACGTCGCTCCGCAGCGTCCATGTTGTTTGTATATAAACAATAAAATTGATCAGGTCCAACCTGCCTCATGTCTCTTTATCAATAACTGAAACTGATCAGGTCCAACCTGCCTCATGTCTCTTTATCAATAACTGAAACTGATCAGGTCCAACCTGCTTCATGTCTCTTAATCAATAACTGAAACTGATCAGGTCCAACCTGCTTCATGTCTCTTAATCAATAACTGAAACTGATCAGGTCCAACCTGCTTCATGTCTCTTAATCAATAACTGAAACTGATCAGGTCCAACCTGCTTCATGTCTCTTAATCAATAACTGAAACTGATCAGGTCCAACCTGCTTCATGTCTCTTTATCAATAACTGAAACTGATCAGGTCCAACCTGCCTCATGTCTCTTTATCAATAACTGAAACTGATCAGGTCCAACCTGCTTCATGTCTCTTAATCAATAACTGAAACTGATCAGGTCCAACCTGCTTCATGTCTCTTAATCAATAACTGAAACTGATCAGGTCCAACCTGCCTCATGTCTCTTAATAACTGAAACTGATCAGGTCCAACCTGCCTCATGTCTCTTTATCAATAACTGAAACTGATCAGGTCCAACCTGCCTCATGTCTCTTAATCAATAACTGAAACTGATCAGGTCCAACCTGCTTCGTGTCTCTTTATCAATAACTGAAACTGATCAGGTCCAACCTGCTTCATGTCTCTTTATCAATAACTGAAACTGATCAGGTCCAACCTGCCTCATGTCTCTTAATCAATAACTGAAACTGATCAGGTCCAACCTGCTTCGTGTCTCTTTATCAATAACTGAAACTGATCAGGTCCAACCTGCTTCATGTCTCTTTATCAATAACTTTAATTGATTCTAAAATGTTTTCGGTTTTTTATTTAAAGAAACTTTTTGTTTTTTAACGTTTAGAATAAAATCGATTAGTTTCAGCAGAAACTTTCTGATCATTTTATTGATCAAAGGATCAAATTGATCAGAGGTTCAATGATAGTTATTGATTTATTGATCTATTGACTGCAGCAGTGAAACATTCAGACGACAAAACTAATAAAATAAACCAGACTGAAGGTTTCTGTCTGGAAACAGGTTTTTATTTTAATAATCAATCATATTGATCGGAAGCTGCACAGACGATGGATTTAATATCAGATTATAAAGTTTGTTCAGTCTGAACACAAACGTTCAGCATCACGTCTGAGTGTCTCTGTTATTTTGTCCACCAGGTTACAGATGTAACTGATAACGCACACCTGCCGACCAATCAGAATAACACACACCTGCCGACCAATCAGAATAACGCACACCTGCCGACCAATCAGAATAACACACACCTGCCGACCAATCAGAATAACGCACACCTGCCGACCAATCAGAATAACGCACACCTGCCGGCCAATCAGAATAACGCACACCTGCCGGCCAATCAGAATAACGCACACCTGCCGGCCAATCAAAACAGAGTATTGACCCAGACTGGTCTAATTTATTAAATATATAAAACATAAATATATGAGACTGAAACATGTGAACTGTCCCTTTAAATCCGCTTCAGGTTTAAATAAGAATAAATGATTTAGTTTGTTCGGGTGTGTGTGTGTGTGTGTGTGTGTGTGTGTGTGTGTGTGTGTGAGAGAGAGAGAGAGAGAGAGAGAGAGAGAGAGAGAGAGCACCACCACCAACCGACAGCAGGGGGCAGCAGAGCATTCTGGGAAATGTATCTTCTGTAAATTCTCCCCTGAGCGGAGACTCACAGGCACAATTATTCATCACAACATGCGGGTACACAACCGCTTATAATGACGTCATATGTTTACATGTACACAACAAATATTTACAAGGGTTTTTTTTCAAAGACCGTATTGAGTCCTGACAGTCCGCACTCAGGGCTGCAAACAACGTGACGGTGACGTCAGTCAACGAGGCGAAACGCAGGGAGGCGGGAGTCTGGCGTCACGTAGAACTGCATTTCCCATGATCCCCCACGCTGCTGCTGTGTTGATCTGCAGCTTCAGTGAGCTGTTTACTGAGCTGCGGACCTGAAGGAGGACAGGCAGTCTGTCCTCGCGGACTCGTAGACAGGTGAGACAGACGGACAGGTGAGCAGCTCGCGACTAAACAGCTGATTTGTGTTGTTTTTGTGTTCGGAGTCATTTCCGGTGTGATGCTCAGAGCGCTGAAGGCCTCACGTGATAAAACAGCAGATATTGTGTTTGTGATTCATCTGTGTTTTACTGCAGTATTTTATTACTGTACTCTGAGTACACAGTAACTAACGCAGTACTCTGTAGTACTCGGTGGTACTCAGTAATATTATTACTGAGCCTAATAAGGAGTTTATTCTGTTGAATCATAATAATCCTGTAATATTATTATTATTAATAATAATATGTTGTTCATGTAGTTTTACTACATTCTGTACTTCAGCATGTTTTTATTACAGTTTGCAGTATTTATGATATTATTCTAGTGCTGATTTTATTAAGTGAAGATAAAACTCTAAATATTCCATCTGTGCTTCTGTGTTTTTATACTTTCAGTATTTCTGTAATATTCCTGCAGTCTTTATATTTTATTATTATTTATTATTTATCTGATGTTTAGAGCTGCAACATTTACTCAATAAACAGAAAATTAATCAGAAACAATTTTTATAATCTAATAATCATTTGAACCATTTTTACAGTAAAAAAACAGATTTTGCAGCTTGTCAGATGTGAAGATTTGAAGTTTTTCCTCGTGAATCTGCTGCTCAGACAGAACGAAACATGAAGAATCACAACAAACATTTTTCACTAGTTTCTGACATTTTATAGACAAAATGATGAATTAATGAATCAATGATGACAGTAACTGTTAGTTTGATCATCTCTCATGTTTAACATGATGTTTGATCCTGTAAATTCTATTTTAATATTTAACTTATTACATTTTATTTAAATAATAATTCTATAATATTTATTTTGCATCTGACTGTTTTGTGCTCACGTGTGTGTTTTTGTCTGTGATCTGTTGTGTTTTCTGTCTTTTTATTTAAATATAAAATTCCTTTAGTGTTTCTGTTTCTGTTTGTTTTTCCTCACATGAAATCTATAAAATCACACGAGAAACTAAACTCCGAACTCAACGTCTCCTTTCAAGCTTTTTCCAGAGCTTTCGATCATATCACCCTGTCTTCACACAGTTCAAAGGTCGTTCTTGACCTTTGCTGAGAGTTTATAATAATCTTTCTGCTGTGAGAACATTTACTCAAGTACTGTACTGAAGTACAGTTTTGAGGTACTTGTACTTTACTTGAGTATTTCCATGTGATGCTACTTTCTACATTTCAGAGGGAAATATTGTACTTTCTACTCCACTACATTTATTTGACAGCTTTAGTTGCATTTCAGATGAAGATTTGACACAATGGATAATATAACAAGCTTTTAAAATACAACACATTGTTAAAGATGAAACCAGTGGTTTCCAACCTTTTTGTCTTTTGACGTCTTACAAAAAGCAGTGTGTAGTCGGGGTCACATTTCACATGTCTATGAGTTGTTAACAGCTCCACCAAATAGTGATTTTTCCCTCTAAACTTCTCACATGCTTTCATTTCAATAAATGTTCAAATGATCCAATATTTCAGCAAAAATCAAAGATTAGAGAAAAAGTCCAAAAACTGAAAACAGATTTGTGTATCAGAACTTTGTTTTTTCTTCTTTCCTCTCCCATTAATCATCTCACCACCCCTCAGATTTATCTGCTGACCCTTTGGAGGGGCCTCGACCCCTAGGTTGGGAACCATTGGACTAAACTAGCTAACTGTATATAAAGTAGCTGTGTGTACCTTTTACGTTGCAGTATTGGTACTTTTACTGCAGTATTTCTTCCAGCGCTGGTTTTAGTGTCTCTGTGTCTCTGCAGAGTTCAGGAGTTTCCTGTCAGGTAAAAGGTCAGAGGTCACAGCTCCATGTTGTCTGATAGAAGATGAGAGACCATGACTCTGGACGGAGTGAGCCTCGGCCCTCCTGCTGCCGTGCTCTGCCGGGGTCAGAGGTCAAACCCTCCCAGGATGTCACGGCTCAGGTGAGAACATGTGACCACAGCTCAGACAGGTGTGTGATGACGAGGCGTTCAGGTGCTCCTCTAACAAACACATCAGTACCGTTTCTGACTGTTGTTGATAAAGTCGACAGCTGTGGTTTAAGCTCTGGCAGAGAGTTTCTGTCCCACAGAACATCCTTAAAACCATCCTTGATTTACCTTAAAACACCTAAATGTTCAATAAAATAAACTCATTTGTTGAAGCAACAAAATAAAAACAACCAAAAACACATCAAACTGATTCAGTTTCAGATTATAAAATGAGAATAAAAGAGAAAAATGTCGATTTTAACTGACAAATTAAATGTTTTCAGGGTTTTTTCTTTAATAACAATCTGAGAGATTTTTCTTGTTTTTTTCTTTTAGTCATAATTTTTTAATTTTTTTTTTAATCACAACACAAACAGTAAATACTCAGCAAATAGTGTCTTATATTTATGGTCATATCTCTGGTTTCTGTTATTTTGAGACAAAATGAAAACAACAAAAAAACAAAACTGTGATCAAATATCAGAATAAAAGCAGATAAATCACACACACACACACACACATATATGTCCTTGTTTACATAATGAAGACCCGCCTCCTGATGCTGGGGGGGGGGGGGGGGGGGGGGGGATCCAGGCTTCTGATTGGTCGACGCCGTATGAATGGATGTGATGTGTGTGAGGAACATGAGGCGGAGAACGTGAGCTCTGCACGTGCTCAGTAGCAGCTGAGAGGAGGCTGTGACACACACACACACACAGAGTTTAATCTGCAGGTTACCATGGCAACGACACTGATGCTTCAGGGGTTTTGGGCTGACTGACGTTTATCAGCAGAGAACAAAACTGAACATCAACAGTGAAATTATTGATGGATGGATTGATTGATAGTCGACTCCTCTGAGTGATTTCTGTCTCTCCGTGAGGTGAAGATGTTTCCAGGTGTTTCCAGATGTTTCCAGATGTTTCCAGGTGTTTCCAGATGTTTCCAGGTGTTTTTGATCACTGATGAAGGTCGTGTGAAACGTGTCTGGATGTGAAAGTGTTTTATTTCTGTCACTGAAATGATTCATTTCATTCAAACCGGACACACTTTATCTCTACAGCTCCTTCAAATACACAAACATTAAATATAGAAACATTAAATATTAATGCAGATTCAGCCTTTATATGTCAACACAGACAACACAACTTAGAAAACACATTAAAAACATGAATTTCAAGTGGTCAAATATAGAGATAAAACATAGAACATAAACACTCAGATGTGTATATTGTGTTTATATAGTGTATAAATGTTTATATTGTGTTTATATAGTGTATAAATGTTTATATTGTGTTTATATAGTGTATACATGTTTATATTGTGTTTATATAGTGTATAAATGTTTATATTGTGTTTATATAGTTTGTTAGTTTGTGTTGAACATAAACTGAAGAAGTGAGGATGTAAACATGTCAAATGCTTTGTTGCTTGTTTGTGTTTTGTATTGAGGACATTTGAAGGCTGAAGTCACTGTGTGTGTGTGTGTGTGTGTGTGTGTGTGTGTGTGTGTGTGTGTGTGTGTGTGTGTGTGTGAGGTCAGGGTGCATTGTGTGTGTGTGCGGACAGATCGGCTGGTTGCCACGGTGAAGAGCTGGCGGAGGGCGGAGCTAAAGACCAGACCAAAGCAGGTGGAGAGAGAGACAGGTAACACACACACAAACACACACATCCAGAGGTGTGTGTGTGTGTCTCTCAGGTGTGTGTGTGTGTGTCTCTCAGGTGTGTGTGTCTCTCAGGTGTGTGTGTGTCTCTCAGGTGTGTGTGTGTGTGTCTCAGGTGTGTGTGTCTCTCAGGTGTGTGTGTGTCTCTCAGGTGTGTGTGTGTGTCTCTCAGGTGTGTGTGTCTCTCAGGTGTGTGTGTGTCTCTCAGGTGTGTGTGTGTGTGTCTCAGGTGTGTGTGTGTCTCAGGTGTGTGTGTCTCTCAGGTGTGTGTGTGTGTCTCAGGTGTGTGTGTGTGTCTCTCAGGTGTGTGTGTGTGTCTCTCAGGTGTGTGTGTGTCTCAGGTGTGTGTGTCTCTCAGGTGTGTGTGTGTGTCTCAGGTGTGTGTGTCTCTCAGGTGTGTGTGTGTCTCAGGTGTGTGTGTCTCTCAGGTGTGTGTGTCTCTCAGGTGTGTGTGTGTCTCTTAGGTGTGTGTGTGTCTCTCAGGTGTGTGTGTCTCTCAGGTGTGTGTGTGTCTCAGGTGTGTGTGTCTCTCAGGTGTGTGTGTGTGTCTCAGGTGTGTGTGTCTCTCAGGTGTGTGTGTGTCTCAGGTGTGTGTGTGTCTCAGGTGTGTGTGTGTCTCTCAGGTGTGTGTGTGTCTCTCAGGTGTGTGTGTGTCTCAGGTGTGTGTGTTTGTCTCTCAGGTGTGTGTGTGTGTCTCAGGTGTGTGTGTCTCTCAGGTGTGTGTGTGTCTCAGGTGTGTGTGTGTGTCTCTCAGGTGTGTGTGTGTCTCTCAGGTGTGTGTGTTTGTCTCTCAGGTGTGTGTGTCTCTCAGGTGTGTGTGTGTCTCTCAGGTGTGTGTGTTTGTCTCTCAGGTGTGTGTGTCTCTCAGGTGTGTGTGTGTCTCAGGTGTGTGTGTTTGTCTCTCAGGTGTGTGTGTGTCTCTCAGGTGTGTGTGTGTCTCTCAGGTGTGTGTGTTTGTCTCTCAGGTGTGTGTGTCTCTCAGGTGTGTGTGTGTCTCTCAGGTGTGTGTGTGTGTCTCTCAGGTGTGTGTGTGTCTCAGGTGTGTGTGTTTGTCTCTCAGGTGTGTGTGTGTCTCTCAGGTGTGTGTGTGTCTCTCAGGTGTGTGTGTTTGTCTCTCAGGTGTGTGTGTCTCTCAGGTGTGTGTGTGTCTCTCAGGTGTGTGTGTGTCTCAGGTGTGTGTGTCTCTCAGGTGTGTGTGTGTGTCTCAGGTGTGTGTGTCTCTCAGGTGTGTGTTTGTCTCTCAGGTGTGTGTGTGTCTCTCAGGTGTGTGTGTCTCTCAGGTGTGTGTGTGTCTCAGGTGTGTGTGTTTGTCTCAGGTGTGTGTGTCTCTCAGGTGTGTGTGTCTCTCAGGTGTGTGTGTGTGTCTCAGGTGTGTGTGTCTCTCAGGTGTGTGTTTGTCTCTCAGGTGTGTGTGTGTCTCTCAGGTGTGTGTGTCTCTCAGGTGTGTGTGTGTCTCAGGTGTGTGTGTTTGTCTCTCAGGTGTGTGTGTGTCTCTCAGGTGTGTGTGTTTGTCTCTCAGGTGTGTGTGTGTCTCTCAGGTGTGTGTGTGTGTCTCTCAGGTGTGTGTGTGTGTCTCTCAGGTGTGTGTGTTTGTCTCTCAGGTGTGTGTGTGTGTCTCTCAGGTGTGATCATCCCGTCGACAGCGCCGGTCTTTTCTCCTTCATGACGTTTCATTGGCTGACTCCTCTGGTGGTACACGCCCACCGGAAAGGACAGCTCTTATTGGACGACATCTGGCCTGTGTCACAGCGGGAGGGTTGCCATGCCAACAGCCTGAGGTGGGCAGAGCTTTTAAATGAATGAATTAGAACTATTTTACCTGTTTCATGGTGATTAAAACATCAAACACCTGACTGGTGTAAAATCCTACATTACCCAGAATCCACCAGCTCAGGTGTGATGCTGCTTTCATGCGATATGAGGAAAAACGGAGATACAAGTTCCACACTTCAGATTGAACTTGGTGCTCTGAGACAGGAAACAGCTGATAAACCCAACAATAACAAGAACGTGTTTCCAAGCAGGAAAACATCCGACATGTCCGTCGCTGTGGATCAGATTATAATTATCACTGTGACATGTTGTTATAAATGTTGTTTTCCTGAAAACAAACATCAGTCTGTAAATAAATAAGTTCAGACATTTAATTTAATCATTTGATATTTATTCAGTTATTTAGTTACTTTTAGCTAAAATGATTTAATTTAATTTAATGTTAAACATCTTAAATCTGGTTTTTATGTGTAATGAATGATTATTGATGACTATTGAATGATTATTGAATGATTATTGAATGATTATTGAATGACTATTGAATGATTATTGAATGATTATTGAATGACTATTGAATGATTATTGAATGATTATTGAATGACTATTGAATGACTATTGAATGATTATTGAATGATTATTGAATGACTATTGAATGACTATTGAATGATTATTGAATGATTATTGAATGATTATTGAATGATTATTGAATGACTATTGAATGATTATTGAATGATTATTGAATGATTATTGAATGATTATTGTGGCTCTCAGGCTCGCAGCTCTGTGGGAGGAAGAGCAGAGGTCAAAGGGCAGCGAGGCGTCTCTGTGTTCGGTGGTTTGGTCTTTCTGTCGGACTCGTCTCCTCCTGTCCATCCTCTGTCTCACCGTCACTCAGCTGGCAGGATTCAGTGGCCCGGTGAGTCAGGACCAGTGAGACCAGTAACACCAGTAAGACATTTAAGACCAGGATGACCAGTGAGACTAGTACAAGTATGACTAGTAAGACCTGTTTGATCAGACCAGTACAACCTATAAAACCAGTGTGGCCAGTCTGACCTGCTGTGTGCCTCCTCCAGGCCTTTGTGGTGAAGCGTCTACTGGAGTACACCCAGCAGGAGGAGCCTGAGCTGGGCTACGGGCTGCTGCTGGTAGTGGGACTACTGGGCACCGAGCTGGTGCGGTCCTGGTCTCTGGCTCTGACCTGGGCCCTGAACTACAGGACGGGCAGCCGGCTGAGAGGAGCCGTCCTCAGCATGGCGTTCCACAAGATCCTGCGTCTCCGCAGCGTCAGGGACAAGTCCATGGGACAGGTGAGGGACACGCCCACACAGGTGAGACACACAATTATACAGGTGAGGGACACGCCCATACAGGTGAGGGACACAATTATACAGGTGAGGGACACGTCCATACAGGTGAGGGACACAATTATACAGGTGAGGGACACGCCCACACAGGTGAGGGACACGTCCACACAGGTGAGAGACACAATTATACAGGTGAGGGACACGCCCACACAGGTGAGAGACACAATTATACAGGTGAGGGACACAATTATACAGGTGAGGGACACAATTATACAGGTGAGGGACACAGTTATACAGGTGAGGGACATACCAACACAGGTGAGGGACACGTCCACACAGGTGAGGGACACAGTTATACAGGTGAGGGACATACCAACACAGGTGAGGGACAAGTTCACACAGGTGAGGGACACGCCCACACAGGAGAGGGACACGCCCACACAGGAGAGGGACACGCCCACACAGGTGAGGGACACGCCCACACAGGTGAGGGACACGTCCACATATGTGAGGGACACAGTTATACAGGTGAGGGACATACCAACACAGGTGAGGGATAAGTTCACACAGGTGAGGGACACGTCCACACAGGTGAGGGACACGTTCATTACAGGTGAGGGACACGTTCACACAGGTGAGGGACAAGTTCACACAGGTGAGGGACACGTCCATACAGGTGAGGGACATGTTTATACACGTGAGGGACACGTTTACACAGGTGAGGGACACGTTCATTACAGGTGAGGGACACGTTTACACAGGTGAGGGACACGTTTACACAGGTGAGGGACACGTTTACACAGGTGAGGGACACAGTTATACAGGTGAGGGACACGTTTACACAGGTGAGGGACATGTTTACACAGGTGAGGGACACGTTCATTACAGGTGAGGGACACAGTTATACAGGTGAGGGACACGTTTACACAGGTGAGGGACACGTTCATTACAGGTGAGGGACACAGTTATACAGGTGAGGGACACGTTTACACAGGTGAGGGACACGTTTACACAGGTGAGGGACAGCTGCCAGAACAGCTCTGTCTTTTTTATTTGTTCTTTCTTTCCTCCGTTCTGTCTTTCATCCTTCCTTTTCTTCCTTGCATCCTTTCTTTCCTCCCTTCTTTCTCTCTGTCTTGTTTTTTTCTTCTTCTTTCCTTTCTGTCGTCTTCTGTCTGTTGATGCTGATGATAAACACATCTGATTTAACTCTTTCTGTCCCTTCAGTTGATCAACATGTGTTCCAGTGACGGTCAGCGGATGTTCGAGGCGGCGGCGGTGGGCAGTTTGTTGGCGGGGGGCCCACTGGTGGCGGTGCTGGGCGTGGCCTACAACCTGTTTATACTGGGACCAACGTCTCTGCTGGGCTCAGCTGTGTTCATCCTGTTCTACCCCACCATGGTCAGTACCTGTCACCTGTCTGTCGCCTGTATATTGTCAGATTATTAACTTGTATTACATGTGTTGGTGTCGTTGGTGTGGAAGTTCCTCAGCGTGAGTGAAGAAGAATCTGTAACACCTTTAAATCCAAAATAAGCTGCAGAGGAACAACCTTGGAAACATTTGGAACAACTAACTTAATCAGACACTTAAACCTTCACTGTGGTGAACATTCCCAGTTTCAGGAAGAAAAATGTAAGTTATTTAAATAGTTAATGAACATACAGTTGAATTTCATTACTCTATTAAAGGAAAGTTACAAAAATGTTTGTGTATGCTGTCAATTATCGTTCTCAGTAAGAAAGGAAATATATAAAGAAAGAAAGAAAATTGGAATCAGCAGGTCAGACCATTAAAACATCGGAAATCGGAATTGGTCAAGAAAATTGCACCAGTGCGTCTCTATTGTTAAAACATTTCTTGTTTCCCAAACTTTCACCGTCACAGACACAGAGGTCATCTGTGATGAAATGATCCACCTGGAGACGTTTATCCTCCTACCTGTGCAGGTGTATTGATCGGTTTGTTCTGTTCAGATGTTCAGCTCCAGACTGACGGCGTACTTCAGGAGGAAGGGCGCTGCTGTCACCGACAGACGAGTGCAGAAGATGAACGAGATCCTCAACTACATCAAGTTCATCAAGATGTACGCCTGGGTCAAAGCCTTCTCCCAGGACGTCCACAGTACGTACTCGCCTGACACACTCACCTGGGCGGCCTGTAACTGTGACATCAGCAGGTAACTGTGACATCAGCGGTGTTTTTGACTCGTCTGCTCTGTCAGGGATCCGCGGGGAGGAGCGCAGGATCCTGGAGCTCACAGGTTACTTCCAGAGCATCACGGTGGGCGTGGCTCCCATCGTCGTCGTCATCGCTAGCGTCGCAACGTTCTCCGCCCACATGTTGCTAGGATACGACCTGACAGCAGCTCAGGTGTGAAACATGTTCAAACTGTCTGCTGTTGGTGTTGTCAGTGTGTTTTTATTGTGTTAACTGCTCAGTCAGCTGTTAGCATTTAGCTGCAGCGTAGCTTACTGGCGGCTGCGTGTTTTTCCTCGTTCTGTTTCTCATTTCAAAATATTCTGTAATTGATCTACTCGATGTTACTGAACATAGAAACTCTCCTGACAATGTGACGAACCTACAGGTTTATATTCTGACACCAGTTTACGTTATTTACACTTCTTTTCTGTCTGTGAGAATACTACAATACCCATGAGCCTCGGCTGCTGTTGCTATGGAGAAGAAGCCAGTCAGAGGTGTGAATCAGAGTGTAATGAATGAAATTTTAAACAAAGCAAGTCGCCATGGTTACTGAATTCATTCAAAGTGACCCAGAAATTAAAAGTGAACTGATTTAATCTGCAGATTGTAAAATCAGTTTAATCTTTAGTTTCTGCTCGCCGTTAGCGATACACCTGACCGAACTTTAAGCTCTGCGATTGGCTGTTTCATGCTGAAATGCACCTTGGGAGTTGTAGTTAACTACCCTGAAATCTTTATGTCCACAGTCTTGTATTTTCAGTATTTTTTAACACAGTTGTTCATGTTTTGTTGTGATGTCAGAAGAGTTTCTTGTTGATCCGAACAGTAAAAGAGAGAGAAACATGAACGAGACTTTTACTGCAGGAACCAGAGAGGCTGAAATATCTCCTCCCACCTCTATTATTTGTTTGTACCTGTTAACGTTATACCACAGCTAACTGGCTAGCTACATTATAAGTCTGACTTTTCATTGCATCAGGCTACTGCTAACTGGCTAGCCTTGCTATAGGTTTCTCTTTTTACCTGTTAGCATTCAAACAGGCCAATATCTTTATACCTGTTGGCAATACAGCAGGTCACAGCATGGTGGCTAGCTACACTTGAAGTCTCTTTTTATACCCGTTTGCTTTACAAATGGCTACAGTAAGTGGCTAACCTCGCTACAGTTCTTTCTTTATACTGCCTAGTGTTTTAATAGGCTACAGCTAACTGGCTAGCCTTGTTATCAATCTATACTTGTTAGCAATAAAGCAGGCTTTGGCTAACTGACTAGTTACACCAGTCTTTCTTTATACATGTGTGCATTACAAAAGGCAGCCGCTAACTGTTACCTGCTAGCATTAGCTCACTAGCTAACCCCATTTTCCCATCTGTTCCTTCATGTTGACACGTTTCTGAAGGGACGCCGCCTTCAACTCAACCTCTCTAAGACTGAGCTCCTTGTTATCCCAGCCAGTCCCTCTATACAACAAAACATCATCATCCGTACAAACAACGGAGTTTGTTCCATCTGTTCGATCTGTGGAGTCCCTCTCCATCTTTAAGAAAAGACTAAAGACCAGCTCTTTCATGAACACTTCTGCACCTGATGGAATTATAAAAAAATATATATAGAAAAATGTATTATCCACTTCTATGCACTCTGCCTGTTGGCATCTACGTCCTATCAGACTTGAACTTAGCTTTATGGTACTTACTCGTGTTGTTCTCTCCTGACTGGATCCCTGCTTGTGTTGCATTAACTCTTGTGTGTATGTTGCTTTGGATAAAAACTAAATGAAAGTGTAACAATTGTAAAGTTTCTGTTAAACGTCTGGATGCTCACAGGTCTGGTTTACTTTCTGTCTCTTCAGGCCTTCACTGTGGTGACGGTGTTCAACGCCATGACCTTTGCCCTGAAGGTCACACCGTTCTCTGTCAAGTCTCTATCGGAGGCGTCCGTAGCCGTGGAGAGATTCAAGGTGTGCTGCTGTCCTACATCTCACCTACATACTGTATATACTTGCCTACACACCTGGTTATATATCTCCCCTCATCCACACTGCCTCAGTTTGTTGTGCTGGGAGGTTGGAGGGTTCAGCTGTTCCCTGGCTGTTGGACAGATGGATGAAGGGATGAATGGTTGGAAGAATAGTTGGATGACTGAATGGGAGAATAGATGGAGGGAATGAGCTGAGTCAGCAGAAACGTGTCCGACCAGTTTGATCTGAGGAAGCTTCAGCCAAAAATCAAATCCCAGTGAAATTAAAAGATCAGACTGATCCTAACAGTCTGCAGCGGCTGTAGCGCCCCCCTGAGGCCGCAGTGTTGAGTTAAATTGAAATGAAAAGACAACTTTCCTGTTTTTATATCTTTAGCAGAGACTCTCGGCTGACATGTTTAGTTTGAGACACTCCGTCCCTTTTCAGAGTCTCTTCCTGTTGCCGGAGGTCGACAGCATCCGTGCGTTGCCTGGTGATCCTCAGGTTGCCGTGGAGATGTGTGGAGTCAGTCTGGCGTGGGATGGAGGCGGGCACAGCGCCCAGCCGAGTCCATGTGTCCGGACAGCCAGCAGACACCAACACAGAGAGAAGTACACAACGTTTACTACATGTGTTTCTCAGTTTAGATGATGCCTTCATCAACAGCCTGAGACCAGATCTAATGATGCATTCAGGTGCTCCTTGTCAACAAAATAGTCCCTCAGCTTTATCAAAATCACACTATACTCACTTTTATATTCTAACCCCAAATCTCAAGCTTTCTAAATGTCTAAATTTCTGCCATTTAAAAGATACTGTGTGTGATTTTTGTCTTATTTAAATTGGAAATAGATGTTTTTTGTTTGTAGAAAAATGAAACAATCCTGGTCTAAATTGCAGTTTTAGTACAATGTCAACATGACGTAAGAACTATTCAGATCCTAAACTCGGGCGTTAAAGGCAACAAGCAAAATTATATTTACATTCAGTCTTTTTCACCAAAATGTGCATTCAAGAAGTACTCATATCAACATATTTGTTCTTTAGAGGCATGTACGAGTGATTTGGTGCATTCACCAGTTTTCTCTTGTACTTGTCCTGTCGTGACCTCCAGGTGCAGAGACAGAGTGGTTCTCCAGGAAGAGGAGGAGGAGCAGGAGGTGACTGGCTCCCTGCTGAGAGGAGGAGGAGGAGGAGGAGACAGAGCCTTGAGTCCAGAGGAAGAAGAGGGGGAAGAAGGTGGGGAGGGGGAGGCTTTACCTCCCCTCCTGACCATCCCCTCTGTCTCACCGCGGCTTCAGAGCACCCTGCACAGCATCAACCTGAGCATCCAGCAGGTAGATCCTCCAGACACATCATCATCTCTGATATCATCACCAATAAACCTCCATAAATACATTTACAACCACAGAAAAAGAGGCTGCAGAACCTGCCTGAGAATCATCACGTGTTTAAGTTTTCTTCATTTTCACAGTGATCAGTGATAGTTGTCTGAACATCATGTTACACTGCAGACAGCGGCTGCTAACAGCTGATTCATTGACTTTTAATGGAGACGATTTGACTAAATGTCTGTGTGTCTCAGGGGCAGCTGGTCGGTGTCTGTGGGAGCGTTGGCAGTGGCAAAACCTCTCTGATCTCCGCCATCTTAGGACAGGTGACGTTACCTCCCACAACAGCCTAAAAGCTGCTACTGGTAATGTGCTGATCATTAATATTGATAACTAATCGGTGTATTGACAGATGATTGTGTTGGAGGGCAGCGTGGCTGTCAGAGGAAGGCTGGCCTACGTGGCTCAGCAGGCCTGGATCCTGAACACAACACTGAGAGACAACATCCTGTTTGGACAGGAGTACCAGGAGGACAGGTGTGAGCGTCTTTGGACTGTGATTGGCTGGTTTAGTCCTCAGACGAGGATGAACTAACTGTTTTTGTTTCTGCAGGTATCAGTCGGTGCTGAGCGCCTGCTGTCTCAGACCAGACCTTGCCCTGCTGCCCAACGCTGACCTCACAGAGGTGACATCACTTCCTGTTTGTGTTCTAGTATAGAAAGTGCACTGTGTGTTGATATTAACTAATGACGAGAGACCAGGTCTGTTTTCAGCAACACGTCACTCCGATAATAAATAATCAGGTGGTTCCATCAGGATGATGATGCAGCTTTTAATAACAAACTACTGTTCATTGATGAAAACAGAACTGCAAAGTGAATGTTTGCCTTGCAAACTGGATCATTTGTGTTTATTTGCCCCAAACAGCCAAAATACATGACTGTATAGAACCCCTGAGTCTTTGTGGGTATTGTACCGGCCTGTTGTGGTGAAGGACCTTAACCGTCACCTAATGTCATGAACTTTGGGTAGTGACCAAAATGATGCGATCAGGGATACAAGCAGTGAAAGTTAGTTTCCTTTGGCCGGCTGCTGCTCTGCATTGAAAGGAGCCAGTAGAGCTGCTTTGGGCATCTGACTGATGACTGGACGCCTCACTGTGGAGGTATTCTGGGCAAGTCAGGGCAGACCTCGAACACACTGGAGGGCTGTACCATCAGTGTATGAATGTGTGTGAATGGTTAGTTTTCTCTGATGGGCAGGTTGGGACCTTGCATGGTAGCCCCTGTACCCATTCAGCGTATGAATGTGTGTGAATGGGTGAATGTGATTTGTAGTGTAAAAGCGCTTTGAGTGGTTGGAAGACTAGAAAGGAGCTATACAAGTACAGTCCATCTACCATTATTTATCCCATCTGGTCTGGGAACATCTTGAGATCCTTCAGGAGGAGCTGGAGAACATGGCTACCTTGCTTAACCTGCTGCCGCTGCCACCCAGAACCCGTATAAGTGCCAGACAATAGATTAATGGATCTTTGGCTGTGTTGTATCCCCATTTCTACCAGACAAGAAATCTTCTGGCCCAGTTTTTGGTTTCTAACTGCTGACTCCTGCTCCCTCTGAACAGCATTCTCTCCACAAATACTGATGAAGCCTGGACATGTTGTTCTGTCCAACAAGGGTTCTCCACTGTTCTTCTGCTTTAGAGGATTGGTTGTCCTGCTCCATGCAGGTGTTGAGTTTGTTTTAGCTGTCTTTGTTGTGATGTGACATCTGTTCAACCGCCAACCCCTGAAAGTACTCGTAACTTGGATTCAGTATCACCTGCTGAGCAGAGCCCAGATCTAGTTCTAGGAACAAAAGCAGAACCAGTGACAATAGATAAGCTGAAACATCACTCCTCAGCCTTCTACACTCATCTGAGAGTCAGCCATAGTGGGGAGGAGGGGGGAGGGGGGGGGGGGGGTATGATGGCATGGTTCATTAGCCCACCCAGCTGGCTTGTTAACACCAGAGTGATGCAGAGAGTCGAACTGGCCCTCTATTGGTTGAGGACACAAAGGTTTTTTGCCACTTGTTTTTTCTTCCAAAGCTTTATTGACCAAAATGTATTTCAGTTTTGCATGTATCAGAACTATAGCATGAAACAGTAGAAGAAGACACAGAGAAGATTTACATCACTGTCTTAAGCCCGCTTAGGTCAAACTGCCTCGTCGTCAAATGCAACAAAGCCAGCACCGTCACATCCCTGACAGCATTTATATTATTGTATGTATTATCTATCCATGTACATTATAGTATGAATGAAAAGCTAAAAGTTCTAATTTCCTTTCTGTCAGATTGGTGAACGTGGCGCCAACCTGAGCGGCGGGCAGCGCCAGCGAATCAGCTTGGCCCGTGCCCTCTACAGTGACCGGGACGTTTACATCCTGGACGACCCGCTCAGCGCCCTCGACGCCCACGTGGCCAATCACATCTTCCATAACGGCATCAGGAAGCAGCTTCGCCACAAGACCGTCATCTTCGTCACGCACCAGCTGCAGGTAAACATCCTCCTGACAGGTAAGGTGTGCTCTACTGCACAACACTGACACGGAGATAACCGGGGTGTGTGTGTGCAGTACCTGGTGGACTGTGATGATGTCATCCTGATGAGGGAGGGCAGTATAGTGGAGCAGGGTAACCATGACAACCTGATGAAACTGAATGGAGACTACGCTACCATGTTCAACCACTTTCAGCTGGGAGACACTCCGTACATAGAGGTACATACCTGTCTGTCTGTCTGATTGTCTGTCTGATTGTTTGTCTGATTGTCTGTCTCTCTAACTGTCTTTCTGACTGTCTCATTGTCTGTCTGTCTGTCTGTTTCAGGCTCCCAGCAGGAAGTCCGGCGGCTCTCAGAGGAAGCCAGCAGACAGTAAACCAGGATCAGTGAAGAAGAATGCGCCGGTCATCAAAGACAACGGTAACACAGAACACTGTTACACCTGTTTTACTCTGATCTGTTACTTTACTGTGTTTCACTGTTTCCTGTCATGTGACACTGAAGGGGAGGAGCAGCAGTGTGGGGGCGTGGCCTGGCCTGTGTTCCGGCTGTACATGGCGGCGTGCGGTGGCTCCGCCTCTTGCCTGCTGATCCTGGCTTTGTTTGTTTTAAATGTGGGAAGCTCCGCCTTCTGCCAGTGGTGGCTCAGCTACTGGATCAACCAGGGCAGCGGGGTGAGACGCCTCCTCCTTACCTCTTCTTAACCTCCTCCTCACTTCCTCTTCACCTCCTCTACATCTCCTTGTATGTTCAGCTGAACTAATCACTCTTTGCAGGGCCTTACAATCCTGTTCGGTGCTGTTTCTGTACCAGACAGTGATGTTCCCGTCAGGACGCCGTCGATGGTGCAGGAGTAGAAATACCCAGAATTTCCTCAAGCGTCTGAGGTGAAACAGTCTCTGCTTTGCTTTCTCACCACTGAGTCAGTATGCAGCGTCCAGGTCAGACCCTTGGTGATGTGGACCTGTTGGTATTAAAGGGGGGCGTAGTTCCTTCCCTGCTTCTTCCAAAGTCCACTATCAGCTCCTGAGTCTTGCTGACGTTCAGGAGTAGGTTGTTGTCCTTCCTTCAGCCTTCGGCCTTTTCATTGTTATCTGTGATCGGGTCCACCACAGCTGTGTCATCAGCAAACTTGATGATGGTGTTGGAGTCCAAAGTGATTCCACAGTCGTGTGTGTACAGGAAGTACAGCAGGGGGCTCGAAACGCAGCCCTCGGGTGCTCCAGTGTTAAGAATGAGGGTAGAAGAAGTGTGTCTGCCTGTATGATTGTGAACACCGTTGCTAGTTGGTCAGCACATAGTTTGAGGACCCGTCCACTGATATTGTCTGGAGCTGCTGCTTTCTTGGTGTTTTCACGCTGATGTCACCCGTCCATTAACCTCTTCCACTGTTTTTGCTTGCTGGCTGCTGATGGCCTCATAAAAGTTGTTAAGCTCACTCTCTAGAAATGCATCAGCACTTGACGAGGGGGCTCGCAATCTGCCACATGCGTCTTGGATTGTAGTTCCACTTTCTTCACGTTGTCCCTTTTTGCCTCCTTTACTGCTCCTCTTACATTGTAGTCTGCTGATTTACAGGCGTGTTTATGGCATCCAGGGTGGTTCTGGTGATCCATGGGTCCTGGTTGTGGAATGATTTCACCGTAGTTTGGGGTGCAGTTGCTTCTGTTTAGACTCAGTGAATCTATTGATGTCATCGGTGACGTCAACGTAGTGTAGTGCAGACTGTAGGGCGGCCTCTGATTGGCCTGACCACTTCCTGACCTCTGGCACACACATTGACCTCAGCAAGATGGCCGCATGGTCGCTCTCCCCGAACGCGGGTAGTGATTCTGCTCTGTAACCATTTCTGAATGGTGTGTAGCAGTGATCCAGAGTGTTTCTTCCCTTGTGATGCAGTAAATACATTGATGGAAATCAGGCATAACCTTCTTAAGCTTAGCCGGATTGAAGTCTCCAGCTACACTAAGCGCAGCATCAGGATTATTGGTCTGCGAGCAGTTCAAGTCTTTGCAAAGAGCCAACAGGTGGGACGTAGACCGCTGTGATAATGACTGATGTAAATACCCTCGGTATAAACGCAATAACTCCAGATTAGGTGAACAGGAACGGAATAGCACTTTAATATTCCCAGTCACACCAATCCTTGTTCACCATAAAGTCCTCTGTTCTGTCGGATTAACAGAAAGAGAGTCATCTGGTTGAACGGTGTTGTTCAGTATTCCATAGACGTGGAGGTCGTCGTAGTTTATTATCCGGCGCCTGCACGCTGGCTAGCAGGATGTTTGTCAGAGAAGATCCAGATGTGGCCGTGAATACAGCCGGTGTTTAATCCCTCCACGTTTACCCCGGTGTTTCCTCCGATGTGGAGATGGATGCAGAGACGGTCAGGTGGTGGAGTCAGCAGGAGGAGAGTTTACGACTGTTTCTCTGTCCTGATGGTCGACTCCAGTCGTTTGTTCTCATTGGCCGACACGATTTACAGAGAGGAAGAGAACTGACGAGCAGAAATACGCACAAATGTAGCAGAACTAACAGAGAGGCAACCGGATAGGTCCACGGTTTCACTTGACCTCCTCATCATCTCCTCCTCTTCACCACATCATCTCCTCCTCTTCACCTCCTCCTCTACTCATCTTCCTCTCTTATCTTCTGTCCTCACCTGTAACTCCTCTCTTTTTTTCTCCTCTTGTTGTCTTTTCTAGAACACGACGGTAACCGAGGGCAACAGCTCAACTGTGAGCGTGAGCATGAAGGACAATCCCATGATGCAACACTACGCCGCCATCTACGCCTCCTCCATGGGAGTCATGCTGCTCTTCAAACTCCTCAGAGGCATCGCCTTCGTCAAGGTGAGGACGCATCACGCCGTCCTGACTCCACAGCAACACACAGCAACCAGTAAACACCAGACACATACTGACTGGAGCTGTACTGGTTCAAAAAGGCAGAATAGAGATGACCAGTTTACATGCAGAGGAGACCCACGAGTTTTAAAAATGCAACAAAGAAAGGGACGAAATCAATCAATCAATCAATCAATCAATCAATCAATCAATCACTCTTTATTTGATGATCAGATGATCAGATGACTGACATGCTGATAATAAGAGAACAAATATAGACATTAAACATTAAATCAGTTTGAGGCACAAATACAAATTATGAAAATATGATAAAATAAAATGGATTTAAAAATAATAATAAAATAGAGTAAAAATAAAAACTAGATAAAATAGAAAAAATAAAGACAAATAAAATGAATAAGAGGGAAAAAAATTAATAAAATTTTACAACATGAGTACAATAAAATAAGTGAATCAAATAAAGTAAATAATGTCTATAAATCATTTTTAATCTAAAACCAGGCTGAAGAGGAAGGTTTAAGGTGGGTGAAATAATGCAGCTATCTGTCAGTAGTAGAGCTGCAACGATTAATCGATTAATTGATTAGTTCATCAACAGAAAATTAATCTGCAACTATTTTGATAATCGAATAATCATTTTAGTTATTTTTTTTATAACAAAAATGTCAAATATTTGATGGTTTCAGCTTCTCAAATGTGAGAATTTGAAGCTTTTCTGTCTCACATGAAAGTAAACTGAATATTTTGGATTTTGGACTGTTGATCAGACAAAAAACATCTGAAGACGTCACCATGAGATCCGAGAAATTACATTTTTTGACACTTTTCACTATTTTATGGACCAAACAATTAAATCAAGTAAATAGTCTTTAGCTGCAGCTCTTGTGAGTACATATCTTGGTCACAATTCTGCCACAACCAAATTTAATTTATGTTACAAAAAGTATGAACTCTCAAATACTGACATCAGTATTGAGCTAAACAGTCCAGTATCACGAGTCAAAGACTCAAACCTGTGAAACAAACAGAAAAGGTGAATGTTAATGAATGTTCTCATTATTACAAATCTATCTACTCTTATTTATTCACCTTTTATTTAGGGACCGAGCCCAAAAGGCAGAGGACTGCTGTGTTTTTCGTGTGTTTGTTTGTTTCTTTCTTTATTATTACGCCACTTAAACCCTGAATTTGACCCCCTAAACATGCTGAAAAACTCACCAAATTTGGCACACCCATCAGGTCTGGTGAAAAATTTGATAAAATGTAAAAACTAACCCCTAAAGTGCCAAAATGTGCTCTCTAGCGCCACCAATGTAACTAAAATGGCCGCCACGGCCTGTAGGAATGTCGTAGAGAGATCAAACCAAAACTCAATTATTCATCTCATCAAGACCTACAAATCATATGCTGACACCCCTGACCTGAATCCAACAGGAAGTCTGCAATTAGCCTTTCAAAATAAGACTTTGCCCCAATTTTGGACCCCTAACAAATGCTATCTCCTCCGAGAGCGTTAATGGTATCGGCTTCAAGCTTTAATAGGTGACTTATGACACTGTGCTGAAAAAAAGTTCTTAAAAACTTTGTAATAACTCGAACGGTTTGGATTTAATAAGCCCTGAAAGTTGCAGTGCCACATCACACCTTACAATGTAAAGCAATGGGGAGGCAATCTATGGGCATGAACTTTGTGTCAAACAGAGGCTTCTGATGTCTAAACTATAAGTCTGACCACTTTCAAACCTGTATCAATGGATTCGCCACAGAAATTTCCTTCTAAAAAATATAAAAAATAAATAATTTTTAATGTAAGATTTGGCCAAAGTCATGGGATTTATGAGGAGATTTCACAAGAAGCGTACTCTAAAATCCTCCTCTCCAACTGCTCCTGGTGATGTCACTCCCTCAGTGCTGTGAAACATTCCGCAATACACACTCATTATAAAATCACAGGAGGAGCAAGAAAAGACTTTAAAACTCACACTCTAATATCTCAAAAACAGTAAAAGATAGAAAACACATGTAAATTCAAGATTTGTAGGTCAAAGTCTCGTGACTCATTTAAAGTTCAAATGAAGTTTGTATCTAAAACTATGTGGAAGCAGTAAATGTTCAAAAAGGTGTGGGTTTGTTTTACACACAAACTCATCAAGAGTTTTCAATTTACTAATTGAAATTCAAGTGAATGGGCCCAAAACTTGCATGATTTTCCCTGCAGAAAATTCTCATCCTGTCAATCAAACTTTCAAAATAAAAGCACCCCTCATTTTTAAAAAGCAAAATGATCTGATCCCGACGGACCAGAGTGCAAGGTCCCGACCAACGCTGCTCGCAGCTTTAACTGTTTTTGGGTTTTCTTAAAAAGATTTTTTTTAACTTTTGTTTATTTGTTGTTTTTGTCTCAGCTGAATTTATAAGACTTTTTTTGTAAACTGCAGTGAGTAATTAACAAGTTAAAAGATAATCCAGTATTGATATGACTCCAGTTCTGTGTTCCTGTGAATCTCATGACACAAAGGCTCAGAGTGATGATCAGTGTTGAAACTTCCTCTGGTCCTGCAGGGAACGCTGCGCGCCTCCTCCAAGCTGCATGATGAACTCTACCATAAGATCCTCCGCTGCCCCATGAAGTTCTTCGACACGACGCCCACAGGACGGATCCTCAACCGCTTCTCCAAGGACATGGACGAAGGTACGGACAGACTGCTGCCAGTGTCTGACAGGATCCTGGAGCTTCTTTAATGTCTGTTTCTTCTCGTTCTTCCCTCCAGTCGACACTCGTCTGCCCTTCCAGGCTGAGATGTTCATCCAGAACGTGATCCTGGTCTTCTTCTGCCTGGGCGTCATCAGCTGTGTGTTCCCGTGGTTCCTGGCGGCGGTTGGTCCTCTGGTGTTGATGTTCGCCGCGCTGCACAGCGTCTCCAGAGTCTTCATCCGGGAGCTGAAACGCCTGGACAACGTGACGATGTCACCCTTCATGTCCCACATCACCTCCAGCATCCAGGGCCTGTCCACGCTGCAGGCCTACGACCGGGGGCGGGACTTCCTGCACAGGTAAGGAAACATCTGGAGATCTGCAAGATGGAAGTCTGAGCGTCCACCACCCTCAAAGACTATACATAGTTTGAGCGGTGAAATAACGGCAGTAATCTGAGATGCAGATGCTTTTTGACAGCAGATTAACAACTTAATGTCTCTGCTGGAGATGGTTAAAGTGCAGGTGCATTATTTTTTTGAGTTCTTATATCATTCTGTAGCTTCACATCAGTGTTCCATATGTATTGATTGAAGTACGTATATCTTAGTGTCATAATGTCATTTTTCCAAGTGTAGCAGTGGTGTACTCTCTCTCTTGCGTTGTGTTAAGGATGACACGCACACAGTCGCTTCTCAGCTCTGTCCCGGATTTATTCTGGTAACAAACACAGTGGGATTAGCTCTCCACAGCCAACTCTCACCCCTAAATTCCACCGGGCGCGTGTGCACCGCGTTCTGGCTCCGACGCGGCTGCTGGAGCTGATTGCGGCCACTCTGGTCAATGTATGCGATTTCACCGGGTGCGCCGCGGCGCGTTTCAGAAGCGTCCCAGAAGCAGCTCTCCGCTCCGCTGTGCTGCGCTAAAGATAGGTGCGTTGTCTATTTTTTACGGAGGCCGCGTCAAGCAGCACAGAGCAGATCGAGCTGGGCAGGAAGTCAGACACAGAAACAGCATTGAGCATCCGGTCAATTTTCAAAATAAAACACCCTGTGCAGACTCCTGGTCGTATATCAACAATAAACACAATTAAAACAGACGAATAAAGAAACCATTTAACTACGTAGCCTAATTAACCATAGCAGAAGCACAAAAATCAAAGAAAATGACCAAATCAATGAAAGCTGAGCAAGTTAACAAAATTGGGACAGTTTAGTTGCCCTGCTACTGCAGTAATTACGGTAGCCTTAAGGCACTCTGTAAGCTTTGACTAGGCTGCTGTAATTACTGTAGTAGGAGTGCAACTGACTTTAAACGGCGGAAGACTTCCCCGCAGTGAAGACGCTCCGCTTCTGACACGCTCCCGGTGAAAAGGGCGCCGTGCAGAGGACGGAGCAAAACCGCGTCCGGAACGCAGCACACACGCGCCCGGTGGAATCCCGGGGTAACAGCAGCAGTCGCAGAAAATATACACACGGGCACCGGGCATAGCGGACCGGTGACCGAATACCCACACACAGCTAAACAAAATGACAATTACAAAAAATATCAAATGTACCTGGTAAGAAACACAGTAGCATTAGCTTTCCACAGCCAACTCTCACAGCAGCAGTCGCAGAAAATATAAACTGAAACAAAACAAAATTAATTACTTGCTGCCGATTACCAGGTGCATCACGAGCAGTAGCTTCGAGCTAACATTGAGCTAGCAAGATCACCGATAACCGGTTCAATAAATTGCTACACGTAAATTACACACACCCGCATTGTTACCAACACTTGTGGTTACTGAAAGCTTATCTCAACACATCACTCAAATAAAACACACTTTTACCCATAAAACAAAGTTATAAAGTATATGAACGGAGCTCAGCACAAATCGACCTACCACCGGCACCGGGCATAGCAGACTGGTGACCGGACACGGGGTGCACCCGCGAAGTCTGCACGGGCCCGTTCAAGAGGCGTTCAAGTACACACTCAAAAATAAGACTCTGTAGTAGCTTACATATTATAAGAGTAACAAAGTAAATAACATAATATTAAAAGAGTTGGGTAACTAATAATAAATTAGATTCAGTGCGTATTCAGTCACAAAACATGGCAAGATGGTTAGTTATGGCAAGTGGAATCACTGACTCCGCTACACGAGCCTCTCTGCAGAGCAGCACTCACCGTCGCTGCTCTGCTAAACATGCTAACAGCGCTAACCCACGTCACTGCTTTTTGTTAACGGCTGAATGGACGTTTCCATTTGAACAACCTGGAAAAAATGTAAATGTTAATGTTGCTGTCGTCATTTATCTGGATTAACATCAATTATTGATGTTAATTATTGATTAACATCAATTATTGATTATTGAATTATTGATTTTTACTCAATCAGCAGCTTAGTTTTATGGAGAATGTCCTACATGAAGCAGGTTTATGTTGGATCGCTGTAGGGAGTCCCAACAGAACCGTCACTGATGTTTTATTCTGTGTTAAGTCAGCGAGAACCACCGAGAGTCACAGTTGCCTTCAAAATGAAGTCCAAGATTACCAAACTAATTACTAATTATTAATTATTAACCTGCTGGTTTCAGCCGGTCTTGATTAGACCAAATTGAAAATCTGTCTTAAAGTAAATGTTCATCTGTTAGCTGTCGCTAGCTTTCTTAGCTGCTGCTGATTTATTGAAAGTTGTTTAAATAAATAATGTTAATCTAATTAACTGATGACAGCAACATTAAACACGTTCAGTTATGAATCTTCAGCATCTCAGAGATTTTTGCTGCTTTTCTTTCATTGCTGACTGTTCACTTTTTGGTGTGGTGGCCTGACGTGTACGACATGTAGCCGCCCTGCCTTCAACCCGGGAGATCCAGAATTTGATCCGGGACCTGAATTGAACCCAGACTGTATGTGTTGTGTGTTTTCAGGTACCAGACTCTGCTGGACCAGAACCAGGCTCCATTCTACCTGTTCAGCTGTGCGATGCGCTGGCTGGCGGTGCGGCTGGACGTCATCAGCGTAGCTCTGATCAGCATCACGGCCCTGATAATGGTCCTGATGCACGGGCAGATCCCCCCCGCCTACGCCGGCCTCGCCATCTCCTACGCCGTGCAGGTGACTCCAACAGGACACCGTCTCCCGCTGATGTCACAGGAAAACAGCGTGAAATGAAACGACATAAACAAACACGCAGGATGATGAATCAGATCCTAAAACGTGTTTCTGTGTTTCAGTTAACGGGGTTGTTCCAGTTCACGGTGCGTCTGGCGTCTGAGACTGAAGCTCGCTTCACCTCTGTGGAGAGAATCCACCACTACATCCAGGTACTGGGACTGATGCCTGTACTGGTGTTTAAAGGATCATTCTGCTATTTTTCTATATTTGTCTTCATGTTTGGATCCAAACCAACAATGAACTGATCTACTAACCAGTATCGTGTGTGTATCAAAGCTGATATATCTGATTAAAAACATGTCAGTGAGTCACACTGGGTCACATGTTCCTTCATCATCAAGAGTTTGGTCTCGTTAGTTTGTTTAGAAACGGCTCCAGAGATTAATGACAGCGATAAGATAGTAACCCACCACTGAGCATGTGCGGAAAACGTGGTTTAGTTTACAGCTTCACCAGGTTGTTGCGTTACATATCACAACCTCTGGACTTTGTACTGAAGTATAATGCAGCACGGACAGAAAATACTCCGTTTTTTTTTAACAGTTACACAGCAGCTACTTTTAGGAACTTCATAAAAAAACTACAAATGAAACAACAACTCAGTGTTTTTGTGTCTCTGCTTTTAACTGTAAAGACAAAATGTCAGAAAACAATTAAACTGTTTGATCCTTTGACTTTGACAGATTCTTACATTCTGATTTTTAATATCAGCTGCTGCAAAGCTGGTTAAATCATATTTCGTTGTCTCTGTGTCAGTCTCTGTCCCAGGAGGCCCCGGCCCGGGTCAAAGGTCGCGCCCCTCCGGCTGACTGGCCTCAGGAGGGGGAGCTGGTGTTCAGGGAGGTGGAGATGAGGTACCAGGAGAACCTCCCTCTGGTTCTGAGCAGGGTCTCCTTCACCGTCCGGCCTAAAGAGAAGGTCGGCATCGTCGGACGCACCGGATCAGGTGGGCGGAGCCTCGGGTTCTGCAGGGGTCAAAGGTTGGATTCATGAGGACAGATTGTTCACCGGTCTTGTCTGTGTGTCTGCAGGGAAGTCGTCTCTGGGCGTGGTGTTGCTCAGGCTGGTGGAGCGCTGCGGAGGCTCCATCCTGATCGACGGCGTCGACATCAGCGACATCGGACTGGCTGACCTCCGCAGCAAGCTGTCAATCATCCCCCAGGATCCGGTGCTGTTCAGCGGGACAGTCAGGTAGGCTCACCTGGACCGGTCTGGAACATCAATTCAATCAATCAATTTTTATTTATATAGCGCCATATCACAACAGAAGTCATCTCAAGGCACTTTTCACATAGAGCAGGTCAAGACCGAACTCTTTAATATACAGAGACCCAACAATTCCCCCATGAGCAGCACTTGGCGACAGCGGTAAGGAAAAACTCCCCTTTAACGGGTAGAAACCTCAAGCAGAACCCGGCTCTTGGTGGGCGGCCATCTGCTTTGACCGGTTGGGTTGAGAGAGAGAAAGAGAGAGGGAAAGGGGGAGGGGGGACAGAAGAAAAACAATCACAACAACAACAACAAGCACAAGCAGCAACAGCCAGGGAAGGATACCATCAGGACTGTGAAGGACCGCAAAGGTTCGGCCCGGGAGTCAGGTTTTTCTGTGAGATGAGAAAGCACAAAAAACTCCGGGGAAGAAGCAAAGTTAGTGACATGCATTGATGTTACATGAATGCATACAGATGGAGAGGAGGAGGAGGAGAGAGGAGCTCAGTGCATCATGGGAAGTCCCCCAGCAGTCTGGGCCTATAGCAGCATAACTAAGGGCTGATCCAAGGCGAGCCTGGTTGGCCCTAACTATAAGCTTTATCAAAAAGGAAAGTTTTAAGCCTACTCTTAAACATAGAGAGGGTGTCTGCACCCCGGACTGAATCCGGTAGATGGTTCCATAGAAGAGGAGCCTGATAGCTGAAGGCTCTGCCTCCCATTCTACTTTTAAAGACTGTAGGAACCACCAGTAAGCCTGCATACTGACATGCATCTGATATTTCCAGCTGCTCAAAGTTTGGAAAGTTTATGAAAATCAGCCATCAGTGATATTAATTACAGAGTAGAATATCGGTTTTAATCTCTCGTGTGTGTTTCCAGGTTCAACTTGGACCCGTTTAACCAGTACACAGAGGAGCAGATCTGGGAGGCTCTGGAGAGAAGTCACATGAAGGAATGTGTGAGTACAAACGCAGGATGTTCATGTAGGAAGATAGAACAGCGGAGGACCGGTTTTAGACCGATAACATTCAAGTTATTGTGTCTCATATGAAGTTTGAGTCACGTTTGTGTGAGACCCAAAGGAAGGAAGCGACACTGTAGACTAAATGTAAACGGACAAAGACAACGATCTGTTAGACATATTTATATATATTTATATATGTATAATTTGATTTGTAGATGTTTTCCCTGAGTGCATGTGTTTGTCAGATCTTTGTGACGACACATGAAGCACTGCAGATTTTTCCAGCACAAATGTGTGCAGAAGAAGAAGAAAAAGAAGCTGGTGCCTCTGCCGTCTGAGGGTTTTTCCGTTTGTTATAATAAGTGTGTTCCACTGTAACTCCGTCCGCCCGTCAGGTGTCCCAGCTGCCCCTGAAGCTGGAGTCGGAGGTGGTGGAGAACGGAGAAAACTTCTCAGTGGGAGAGAGACAGCTGCTGTGCGTCGCCAGAGCGCTGCTGAGACAGTGCAAGGTAAGAGACGGACACAAATTAAATATTTAACCCGTCTTCGCCGGGTGGCGAAGTCGTCTGATCGGCCGGTTCGGTCTCTCAGGTGCTGATCCTGGACGAGGCCACGGCCGCCATGGACGCCGAGACGGACGCTCTGATCCAGGAGACGATCCGCAGCTCGTTCCAGGACTGCACCACCCTGACCATCGCTCACCGCCTGCACACGGTGCTCGCCTCAGACCGCATCATGGTGCTCAACCAGGGACAGGTACGCCGCCGCTCCAGCCAATAGCAGTTCAGGTGAAGGTGTCAGAGGTCACCGCAGGTCTGGGTTCAGGGTGGTTTAGAGAATAAACTCTTCACAAACAGACGTCTGAAACACCCTGTAGTTGATTTTAGCACCTGCTCATGATTTAGTTTTAGTTTATTGTTGTTATTGTCAACGTGTTTATCTTTTATGTCTTTTAAGAATTCTGTCACCATGATTTCAGTAAATAGTGAGTTTTTTTTTCCATAAAATTAAATATGACATCATCAGACTGGAGAATAAAGAGACAAAACAGATAAATTCTTCATAGTTTCTGTTCTTTGAGTTACTTTTTTATCTGTTATCTGATTTTTATGAAACGATCGAGCCAAGATACATTTAGATACATTTAACACCGGATATTCATTATTAATAGGATTAATATTAAGTTTTTTTTTTTAATTAAACTTTTCAGCAGTAATTGGAACCATGTCACTGTTTTATATAAAGCTGTATCATCAGCAAACTGGCTTATAATGAATTATTTACCTAAATTACTGAAATAACAAATTTCTTTTTTTTTTTTTAATATTGACATGAATTCAGAAGCTAAAATGAATCTATTGATGAGTTCAGATTGACAGATAAAATATTAAATATATCCTTATAAAGCATGTCATCAGAGGACCTGAGGGCAGGTGGGGGACAGTAACAATGTAGGCTGGTCCTGATCCACTAAGAGCCTTAAAACAAACTGGGAGCCAGTGCAGAGAAGCTAAGACTGGACTGGAGCTCAGTCAGGAACCTGGCAGACCCAATAAAAGAGCATCACAATAGGCAAGTTGACTAGATATAAAAGCATGAAGAAGTTTTTCTGCATCTTTCAAAGTTAAAAATGGACCTTTGCCATATTCCTAAGATTAAAAAAGCAGTTTGCCTTGTTTAGAAGATGTTTAAAATTCAAATCAGAGTCTACGTATAACAGTGTATCATCAGCAAACTGATTGATAAAGAATTCTTTACCTGAAATATTGATACTATTAAATGCTTTAGACTTTTTAATATCTATCATTCAGAAGTTAAAACAAAGTAAAAACAAGAACTAATTATGCCTTTTTAACAAATAACTGTGTTCAAGTTACACTCAGATTAGGTTCAACAAGAGAAGAACGGCCAATTCATGTTTATGCATAAATAGTTTGCAGAGATTTTTAACAGTTTGTTTATGACCAGTAATGTAATAGTGTCTCTTTTCTGTCTGATATGTAGTGTAACATGATGTTATCAGCTTTGTTTTAAAGAAAAAGCTAAAAGATTCAGTGTTTTATCACCAAAAACAGAGAGAACAGTGACTGTACATGCGGTGATGTTTAAATAAAGTTTTCCTCCATGTGATCGGTCCAGGTGGTGGAGTTTGACGCGCCGTCCAGGCTGCTGGCCAATGAGAACTCTCGGCTGTGCTCCATGATGGCCGCCGTGGAAAACAAGATCTCTGTCCGAGGATGAAGAAGAAAGAAGAGGAAGAGGAAGGTTTCCAGGTGACGCCATGTTGGAAGTCCTCACTTCAATAAGACCTGATGTGAGGAGGTGCTGTCACTGTTCCTGTACTGTATATTTAACATTAGAGAGACAAAACTCTGCACATATATTTACAGCAGACCTGCTCTGACTTTTAGAATATAAATCTATACATAAACTAATATATTCATAAACTCAGAGTCTGCTCTGAATCATCGATGTGTCGTCATCATCACTGACTTACTGTTGCTTTTTTGCAACATGAAGACATTTTTCTGTGTAATAATGTTTGTTTTTTTCTCTGTTAGGTGACCTGATATGAACAGGTCTGTGTTTTTAACATGTTTGATGATAAACTCAGTTTGAGTTTCTCTGATGATCGGCACCGTGTGTTTGGACTGATTTTATTATACTGTCAAAATATTCATAAGCGTTTTACAGAGTCTTCAAACTGTTTATTTAGTCTGGACTGTCCAAGTATTCACTTCTCTGTTACTGTCATTTATAATTCTGTCAATCATCTCAGCTCTTCTGTGAATCAGCAGCTGCTCGAGTCAAGAGACGAGACTCAAACCCGTCTCCTCAGGTTGCTGATATACTTGCTTTTTACCGACACGTACACAGACGGCAGCTGTTCATATACTTGCTTGTGTACTTTGTGTATAACAGGACTGTATTTCACCAGCTGATCATAAATCCATCACTCAGTTTGTGTGTAAAGTCTTTAAGTTCTTAGTAACCACTAACTAGTTTCAAACTAGTGATTTACTAAATCAGGCTGCACCATTAAAACCTAAAGGACACATATTCTGCACATTTCCAGCCTCTATATTTATATTCTGGGGCTCTACTGGAATATCTTTGCATGATTTCCAGTTAAAAACTCCTTATTTATCTTCTACTGATCCTTTATGCAGCCCCTCAGTTCAGCCTCTGTCTGAAACAGGCCGTTTTAGCTCCTGTCCCTTTAAGGCCCGCCTCCTGATGAGCCCACTCTGTTCTGATTGGTCAGCTTTCAGGAAGCTTCCTCGTAAACAAACTATAGTAGCAGGATTTCACTTCTTTTTCTCCTTCTTTACTCCAAATGTCAACTTCTCAAATCCATCCGTACATGTTGGAGCTGAACAACACATAGAAACACCTTAGCAACCACCTTAGCAACCACCTTAGCAACCAAGGCCACTGAATGGGAGTTTATGGGCATGTGTGACGAGCCGACATCAGCCCGTCGGTAAGTTAGAGAAAAAACGTCACAAACGAAGCGTCAGAGCAGGTTGAAGCCCTGACTTTTGACTTGCAGGCAGCGTTTCTACATACGTTCACCTCAAGTTTCTGAACTTTGACCACGTTTAACATCCGACATCAGAACAGGAAATAAATAGCAAAATCACTAAAAGCTGAATGTGAACCCTTTAATAAATGTTTTATCAGTAAACACTTTAGTAAAATGTAAACAGGAAGTGAGTATTGCACCACGAGCTGTAACAGCCAAAAGAAGAGCCAATCCTCTATGAATGAAGGTGTGACTTTGTTTTATTTCTATCTGCATTAGTAGTATATTCATGCAGGTCACAGTGAGATTATGCTAAACTGACAGATGTTACATTATTGGTTTAGTAATTTGAGGTATGTTGTGTTTCTTCTGTGAAATGTAAAGTGTCAGGTCAGACATGTTGACATATTCCATATTTACCTCTTTTACTCTTCAGTCTAAACGGCTCAGATATTAGCATGCTAACGTTAGCTTAGCTAGTAGCTGTAAATATTTAGTCACAACTCATCTCTACCTTCGATTTATGAATCCGCACTTAGTAACACTGGCGTTATATAACGAGAAGTTTCATTTATCAACAGCTGCTGCAGCCGACTGCTGGAGGACTAAACGTTTAGGAAACGTTTTTTCCACTTTGGGGCAAAAAAAAGGAAACGACGGTGACACTCGAGGAGGTTTGTTATACTGTTGATGTTGAGATCACGGCAGGAGAAGCGCTCGTTTGCTCCCGATGGTTACACCAGCAGCTCGCCGCCATCGGTGTGTGAGTGAGCAGCAGAAAAACATTGTTAAGAACTTTGGATATTACCGCTATATAAATATAAATGCAGCCATTTACCATTTATGTTTGACTTTCTGATACTGCCCCCCCCTCCCCACTGGTCATGTGCTGAGTAGCCTCTCGCTGACTCGTAGCGTTAATTCTGAGGACGTGAATGAAATAATGAACTCGTAACCGATGCAAACACGTAGTTAAAAGCAAGAATATCAGCAGTCCAGCGATTACATCAGAGACTATAAACTGTTACAGTTTATTACAGCGTTCCTGAAGTCTTTATATCATCCTCTGTGAGTCAGACGGGAAACGTGATGCATGTTTCTGTTTCATGGTTTGAATCTTGAGGCGTTTTAGGACGTCCAGTTTGTTCTCTTCTCTCGTTAATGTCATTTAGTATCAGTTTGATCCGTTTGTTCACATTTGGAAAGTCTAAAAGAGACACATTTTTAAGGCTTCATGCACCACTGAGCAGCTTTTCATAGGAATGAACGCGGCGCCATCTTTGAGGTGAGTTTTTCCCCACAACTGTCAACATCCCAGCATGCAAAGCGCTCCCGGCTACGGGAGTCGGATCACGTCGCACCACTAACGGACTGAGACCGCTTCCTTTACAAGCGGCTCAGTGTGGTTGAGTTCAGATCACACCGACCAATCCTGTTCAACCAGACTAAACCAGGCAGAAAACTCCTGACCTTTGACCTCTGACCTGCAGCTAACCATTATTTTCATTATTGATTAATCATTTTCTTGATGAAACTAAAATGAAAAACATCCGTCACAGTTTCCTAAAATAAACATCATCAGGTTACCTGGTTGGTAAAACATCTCAGAAATTAAGTTTCCTTTAAAATATATCTGACAAAACAAATTAGTGGAATACTTTTTTTTTTGTTTTTCTCTCCTCAGAAACAGAAATATCTTGTGCTTTTACATTAGTTTCCTGTTCATCAACTGGTTTTTGGTTCATTCCAGTTACACATTTGTGTATTTTAACATCAGATTCTGGTTTTATAAACCTGAATTTGTCGCTGGAGGATGGCGTCTATAAGGATGAATGAAATGTAAGATATGAGTTTACTAAAAATATCTTAAATAACATAAATGAATTAAATTAGAAGTATTGATCATAAGTCTTATTTTCCAGATGTTTAAAGATTGATAAGACCCTCAGCTGTGTCCTGTTTTATTTGTTTCTATTTTGATGATTTCTTGTTGTTTGCTGCTGTCACACTGTAAAAACTGCAGCTCGGAGAGGATTCGACCCGTTATTGTGATGTATGAAGAGGCAGGTTTTTTAAACTCTGTCTGGACATTTTTTACAACCTGGTTTTTATTTCAGTAGCTGGATTATAAACAGACGTGATTAGTGAATGAAAGCCTGGTTATATAACATGAAAGACCTGAATGAGGCTCTTTAAGGGGTTAAAGGGGTCAACGCCTGACGGAGGAGCTGACAGGTGAAACACCAACAGTCAACAGTCAGTGTTTTTTCTAACAGCCTTATAGCATGACTGCCTTGTTAGTGGGGGGGGGGGGGGGGGGTCTATGAAACACTGTCAATAAAACTATTTTAAGATGAACTGTGTGTCTCATTTTCTGCTGTTACTTCATGACCAGAGAGCAGTTTGTTTGTGATGATTTATAAATGTTGCATCAAAGCATCAAAGAACAATTTGTCCAAATATTAGAACAGTACACACTAACACAACATTAAGATATATAAATCTATATGTAGATATATAGATTTATTGAGCCTCTACAGGGTTTGTAGTCTGAATTCACTTTTATCTTTTAGGTCACTTATTAAAACCTATTATACAAGACTATTATACATTATCATTCTCTTAATTCTTTACTGATTATTAATTATTTTATATGGTTTTATTTTACTCTTCCTTTTGCTTCTATATTTCCTTCCCATTGTTGTAACTTTTAAACTGTTTTAAATCGTTTCTACCGCTGTTTGTCTGCTATTTTTTGATAGTTAATAGTATTCGTGAACCTACATATCAATAAACCTGACTGTGACTGTGATTGAGTAACTGATTGACTAATGAGCCGGCTGACCTTTGACCTGCTGCTGGCTGTAATTGGCTCCAGAGCGCCCCCTCCGGCCTGCTCAAACTTTTTCCTGCTGCTGCGGTGACTTCCTGTTTTGTCCGGAGCGGAGCCTCCTGTGTCCTCCCTCTGCTTCTGTTTGTGTCTGTCTGTGTCTCCTCCTCGGTCCCCCCCCCTCCCCGTCGGTCCTCCTCGGTCCTCCGCTCACCGACACACACATACACACACACACACACTCGCCTCCTCCGGCCGCGTTCAAACCCACCGGGAGCGTCTGGATTGAGCAGCCGGGACGCAGAGCAGGGAGCCGGGCTGAGTTCACAGGAGGAGCCGGTGTCGGTCTGGTTCTTTCTCCGGGTCCTGATGGATTTTACATAAAACTGTTTGTCCTCAAAAACACAACAAATAATGCGCTGTGTGGTGCTAATGCTAATTAGACTGCATGCTAATTAGCCGGCTGAGCTAATCAGGTGGTTAAATTAGTTTATTTGTTTACGTCGTCGCTGTTTTGACCTCTAACTCCGACATTATCTCCGCCTCTTAAAGTGCCTGTTTTTTAACGCCAGTTCGGTGAACTCCCTTTAAGCTAAAGGTGCTAATTTACAGAGCAGCTAGCCGGGTTTAAAGGTAGTCTGAGTCCGGTTAAACTGAGCTCTAACCGGGCTTCAGATGTTGAGCTTCGAGGGTGAAGCTCGGTTGTTAAGTTAAGTGTCCTTATTGCTTTTTCAGCCGGTTTTCAGTTCATTTAGACTTTGTTTAGGCGGTTTTTTGAATGTAGTCTGGAAATTTGGTTTAAATGTAGTCTGAGTTTTGTTGAATGTAGTTTACATTTTAGTCCTGAGCTTTAAATGCTGTCAGACCCGTTTTAGACTGAGTTTAAACTCAGTTCTGGGTCACATGTGTCCTGATTTGTGTTTATTTCTGGTTTTAAAAGGGTTTTTTTTTAGTTTAATTAGAGTTTGATTTGGTTTTATTGTGAGTGTAGTCTGGCCTGGCTCACATAGAGGGTTCAGTTTAGTCCGTTTCCGGTTGAATTTGGGTTTAAATGTAGTTTGAATTTAGTAAAAGCAGGTGGTTCTGGGTCACAAGTGTCCTTATTTGTATTTATTGCAGGTTTTATTAAAGGTTTTGGTTTTGGTTTTGGTTTGATGGGGCTAACTTCCTGTCAGACCTGGTCTCTGGTGTCTCTGGGTGTTTGATGCAGTGGGTCCAGGTCTGAGCCGGGTTCAGTCCCAGCTGTAGCTCATGATGGCGGAGCTCCAGCAGACCCCCACCTCGCTGTGCTGCTGCTGTAAATCCCTCCCGGCCTCGGGGGGGCGCTGTGCGGGGGACTCCGGCCGGCCCTCGGTGGGCCCCGGGTCCCCGCGCTGCCCCCTGGTGGACGTGGCCTCGGCCTCCAACTTCAGGTGCTTCCAGCTGCGTCACCTCCACCTGGACCTGCGGCTGAACTTCGCGGTGAAGGAGATGAGCGGCTGGTTGGTCCTGGACCTGGTCCCCATCCAGCCGGGGGTTCACACGCTGGTCCTGGACTCTCACCCCTCCCTGCTCATCCACTCCATCGACTGTAAGGGTCCCGGGGCCCCGCAGGAGGAGCCCGTGTCCCTCACTTACCGGGTCGACCCGTTCACCGACTACGGATCCTCACTCAACATCAGCCTGCCGACGACCCTGAAACCAGGAAGACTGATCCACATCACAGTCCGCTACACCACCACAGACGGACCAGCGGTACACACACACACTATACACACACAATACACACCATACACACACATACTACACACTATACACACTACACACACACAATACACACTACACACACACACTACACACTATACACACACACTACACACACACACACACACACTATACACACACACAGTACACACACACCATACACACTACACAATACACACACACTACACACCATACACACACACACTATACACACACACTACACACACACAATACACACTATACACACACACTACACACACACAATACACACTATACACACACAGTACACACACACCATACACACTACACACTATACACACACACTACACACCATACACACACACACTATACACACACACTACACACTATACACACACACTACACACTATACACACTACACACACACCATACACACTACACACACTACACACTATACACACACACCACGATTATTTGTTGATTACTTTCTCTATCAATCGATTTGTCATTTGGTCCATAAAATTATTTTAAAATCAATTAATCATCAGAGTCTTTTTAAGAAAAAAGTGCAGATGATGATGAAGGTGATGATGATGATGATATGATGAAGGTGATGAAGATGATGATGAAGGTGATGATGATGATGATGATGATGAAGGTGATGGTGATGATGATGAAGGTGATGATGATGATGAAGGTGATGATGAAGGTGATGGTGATGAAGATGATGAAGGTGATGATGATGATGATGAAGGTGATGATGATGATGAAGGTGATGATGAAGGTGATGGTGATGAAGATGATGAAGGTGATGATGATGATGATGAAGGTGATGATGAAGGTGATGATGATGAAGGTGATGATGATGATGATGATGAAGGTGATGATGATGATGACGGTGTGTGTGCAGATCTGGTGGCTGGACTCGGAGCTGACCTGTGGTCAGTCTCGTCCTCTGGTCTTCACTCAGGGTCACTCGGTGTGTAATCGCTCCTTCTTCCCCTGCTTCGACACGCCCGCCATCAAGAGCACCTACACCGCCTCTGTCCGGGTGAGTCCTGACCTCTGACCCCTGACCCCTGACCTCTGACCCCTGACCCCTGACCCCGCTGTGTTGACCCGCTCACATCTTTCTTCTTCTTCTCCTGCAGGTTCCAGACGGCGTGACGGTGCTGATGAGCGCGTCTCGCAGTTCGTACTCCAAACAGGACCGAGTCTTCCAGTTCTCCATGGAGTTCCCCGTCCCGTCCTACCTGGTGGCGCTGGTGGCCGGAGAGCTGCAGCACGTCGACGTCGGCCCGCGGTCAGACCCGATCACAGTATTGATTATCGAGTATCACATGAGTATCGATTCATTTATAAAGAAACAGCAGCTCACAAACATCCAGAATCTCCAGATGTTCAACAGACGGACTCAGGAGAAATATTTCCTGTCTTTTCTTAAATATAACAATGATTTTCATTATTGATTCGTTTTGGAAACTCTTTGACGCCTTTTCTTTTCTTGTAGTTGCAGTTTTGTTATTTGTTTCTTGAGCTTTATGTTGTATTGACGGCGTGACGGCAGCTGCCGGCGTGAGGAAGATGATGATGATGATCCAGATGAAGTTTTGTCAGATGTTTTGTGGTTTTGAGGACTGAACGAAGCTGTTCCTCCAGGAGCCGCGTGTGGGCGGAGCCGTGTCTGCTGTCGTGTGCGGTGAAGAAGCTGGGCGGCAGCGTGGAGCGCTGGCTGGGCGTGGCCGAGGAGCTGTTCGGAGCGTACCTGTGGGGCAGGTGAGATCAGACGCCGTCACGCTTCACGCTCAATAACGACTTGGATGAAACTCAGACCGATTGATCCTCAGGTGCGACATCGTCTTCCTGCCCCCGTCCTTCCCCATCGTTGCCATGGAGAACCCCTGCCTCACCTTCATCATCGCCTCCATCCTGGAGAGCAGCGAGTTCCTGCTGATCGACGTCATCCACGAGATCGCGCACGGCTGGTTCGGCAACGCCGTCACCAACGCCACCTGGGAGGAGATGTGGCTGAGCGAAGGACTGGCCACCTACGCCCAGCGGAGGATCACTACTGAGGCTTACGGTACTACTACTACTGCAAATACTACTACTACTGCAAATACTACTACTAGTACTACTGCAAACACTACTACTACTGCAAATACTACTAGTAGTACTTAAAATACGCCCAGCGGAGGATCACTACTGAGGCTTACGGTACTACTACTACTACTACTACTACGACTACTAGTACTACTGCAAATACTACTAGTAGTACTTAAAATACGCCCAGCGGAGGATCACTACTGAGGCTTACGGTACTACTACTACTGCAAATACTACTACTACTGCAAATACTACTACTAGTACTACTGCAAACACTACTACTACTGCAAATACTACTACTGCAAATACTACTACTAGTACTACTGCAAATACTACTAGTAGTACTTAAAATACGCCCAGCGGAGGATCACTACTGAGGCTTACGGTACTACTACTACTGCAAATACTACTACTACTGCAAATACTACTACTAGTACTACTGCAAACACTACTACTACTGCAAATACTACTACTGCAAATACTACTACTAGTACTACTGCAAATACTACTAGTAGTACTTAAAATACGCCCAGCGGAGGATCACTACTGAGGCTTACGGTACTACTACTGCAAATACTACTACTACTACTGCAAATACTACTAGTAGTACTTAAAATACGCCCAGCGGAGGATCACTACTGAGGCTTACGGTACTACTACTACTGCAAATACTACAACTAGTACTACTGCAAACACTACTACTACTGCAAACACTACTACTGCAAATACTACTACTGCAAACACTACTACTGCAAACACTACTACTACTGCAAATACTACTACTGCAAATACTACTACTGCAAACACTACTACTGCAAACACTACTACTGCAAATACTACTACTGCAAATACTACAACTAGTACTACTGCAAACACTACTACTACTGCAAATACTACTACTGCAAATACTACTACTGCAAACACTACTACTGCAAACACTACTACTGCAAATACTACTACTGCAAATACTACAACTAGTACTACTGCAAATACTACTACTACTGCAAATACTACTACTGCAAACACTACTACTGCAAATACTACTACTGCAAATACTACTACTGCAAATACTACTACTACTGCAAATACTACTACTACTGCAAACACTACTACTGCAAAACACTACTGCAAATACTACAACTAGTACTACTGCAAATACTACTACTACTGCAAATACTACTACCACTGTAAATACTACTACCACTGTAAATACTACTACTACTGCAAACACTACTACACTACTACTACTGCAAACACTACTACTGCAAATACTACTACTACTGCAAACACTACTACTACTGCAAACACTACTACTGCAAAACACTACTGCAAATACTACTACTACTGCAAATACTACTACTACTGCAAACACTACTACTGCAAATACTACTACTGCAAATATCACTACTGCAAATACTACAACTAGTACTACTGCAAACACTACTACTACTGCAAATACTACTACTACTGCAAACACTACTACTGCAAATACTACTACTGCAAATACTACTACTACTGCAAACACTTCTTTCACTTACATGAAACTGTTAGCATTAACATTGCTATGCTACACTTTTGAGCTACTTATCCACTCTGTGATTAATACAGATTTGGATGATGTACCCAAGTCTGCTAGTTAGCTTAACACAGTAACTTTCAAACCATATCAGGCTAATGTGAATTCTCATTCTAGCTAAAAGCAAAGCAAAGTGCACTGCATTGTTTTCTCATAAGGGAGATGAGAGTAAGTGTTGTGAAGTCACATCTTTCTCCTAAATATGATTGGGCAGGTATTTATTACGTAATAAATTCCCTAGTTTAGCCCCGCCTAAATAAAACCCAGTAACAAGGGAAGGGAGAGAAACTTTCTAAAGAATTACATAGACTATGTCAAAGGCTGTTCTCATTGTTTTTAGGTGTTTACTATATGCACATTAGATCCCAAATTACATGATTAATAGCCAATCATGGATTTGCCTTTACAGGAGCTTTAAGATAAACAGTATTACTGTAAACAAACCGTCTCCTTCCTCCTCGTCAGGTGAGGCGTTCACCTGTCTGGAAACTGTCGTCCGATTGGACGCCCTCCACAGACAGCTGCGTCTCCTAGGAGACAACAACCCTGTGAGCAAACTGCAGGTCAAGTTTGAGCCAGGTGAGACACACACACACACACACACACACACACACACACACACAGACACACATACACACACACACACACATACACACACACACACACACACACACACACACAGGTGTGACTGTGCTTCATGTTGACTCCGCCCCCTCCAGGTGTGAATCCCAGCACTCTGATGAACCTCTTCACCTACGAGAAAGGTTTCTGCTTCGTGTCGTACCTGTCTCAGCTCTGTGGAGACGTCAGGCGCTTCGACTGTTTCCTGCGGGTTGGTACACACACACACACACACACACACACACACACACACACACACACACACACACACACAATGACACACGGATGCTGCTGTTCTACAGTTCACCTCAATGTCACTATTGATTTTCAAACTTATCTTTATCAGTTTTTTGATTATTAGAATGAAAAACATCAGAAATGCTCCTTTACTGTGTTTGAGTAACTGTGTCAGTGTTTGATTTATTTATATAATAAACAAATGTAAGCCAGCGACTTGCAGCGTCTACAGTGAGATAACGACGTGATGAAGGAACCTCGTTAGATCAAACGTTGAAACGATGGACGTTAGTTTTGTTCATCGAGCTGAGCTGCAGGACGAGACGTTTCTAGACGTTAATGTTTGTTTCTACGGTTTTCAGGATTATATCTCAGAGTTTAAATTTAAAAGTGTGGTGGCTCAGGACCTCATCGACTACTTCCTGGGTTATTTTCCTGAGCTGAAGAACGCCGCCGTCGCTCAGAGAGAAGGTGGGCGGAGCTCTGTTTATTCCACATTTTTTCTTCAGTGACAATAAATGTTTGTCATCATCATCTGCTGTGAAATCATCATCATCATCACTTCCTGTGTGTGTGTGCGTCAGGCCTGGAGTTTGAGCGCTGGTTGAGCGGGTGCGGTCCTCCTCCGTATGAGCCGGATCTGTCAGCAGGGGGCGCTCTGACCCAGCCGGTCCAGGATCTGTGTGACGTGTGGAGGAGCGGCGACGCCCCCGACCTGCAGGCCGTGTCCACCTTCCACCTGTCGACCTGGAGCACCTTCCAGATCGTCCTGTTCCTCGACCGCATGCTGGACCACTCGCCACTGCCACACGGTACGCAGTAATACTACTACTACTGTTAATACTACTACTACTGTTAATACTACTACTACTACTACTGTTAATACTAGTACTGCTGTTAATACTACTAGTACTACTGTTAATACTAGTACTGCTGTTAATACTACTAGTACTACTGTTAATACTAGTACTGCTGTTAATACTACTAGTACTACTGTTAATACTAGGGCTGTAGTCAACCAAAGAAAATCTTGGTCGACTAAAATCGTACATAATCTTCAACAAATCGTTTAGTTGTGATGTAACGGGACAGAGTGCACAGTAAACTCGGCAGTCACACATTTCTCTGTTCTGTATTTCTCGGTTTAGCATCTTCAGGCTAGGCTAACCTATTGTTGCTAACTTTGGAGCTAACCTCCTTCACTTTTCCAGCATTTGGGGAAACAACAGACGTGACTTTTTAGCATTTATTAACTGACACACTGTAGTCTGTGCTGTACATTTACTGCCAGACTGACAATTTACTACTAACCTTTTCCTCTGCTCCGCTCGCATCCACCGTCACTTCTCTGCTCCTCGCTCTTTCCCGCTCGCTACGCAAACATACTCCTTAACGGAGCCGCGCGACCAGTGGTTTCCCAGGCAACGACGCAGAGGTTGACTCACGTACCGGAGCAGCGCTGCACAGAGACTCCCAAACGCTGTCGGATATCAAATATTAAAAAAATATTTTCTTGGCCTGGCGGGGGTTCTCGTTGTGTCATTATGGAGAAACACAGATTCAGTAACCGTTCAGTAAACGTTGAGTACAGTTAGACCCAGCAGGCTCCATCAGGTTGGGCGAGTTCAAAGTTGTGAAAACAACGGGGGTGTTTTGAATACACCCCCGTTGTTTTCACAGGTAATTTGTTAGTCTGTCCCCCCCGCCGCAGGAAATAATGGATTAATCCTGGAAAGCTGTTGATGTAGCACTTTTCTCCTTATGAAAATAACACGGAGATTATTCGACCAATGAGAATTTAGTCGGACGAGAGCATATCGACCAACTAATAAAGCAGACTGCAGCACTAGTTAATACTACTACTACTGCTGCATGCTGGACCACTGCCACACGGTACGCAGTAATACTACTAGTACTACTGTTAATACTACAATTAATACTACTACTACTACTATAAATACTACTAGTTCTGCTGTTAATACTACTACTACAATTAATACTACTACTACTGCACCTTGTAGTAATGTTACTAATAATACTGCTAATACTACCTTATGTTTACTGCCGCTGCCTCTGGTCTTATTAAAACTACTCCTACTGCTATATTATTGCTGCAGGTACCTCTAGTACTACTATTACTACTAGTACTACTAGTACCACTAGTACTGCTACTTCTGCTTTTTCTACTGATGTTAATAATAATGTTATTCTGAAGGTTTTTCCTCAAACACTCTTTAAACCATCTGGAGGAAAAAATCTTCCATCTGCTGATTTTGACGAGTCCAAACACAGATGGCAGCCTGTCAGCTGTCTGATCAGGAAACTGTGTTTTTAAACGTCGAAGAAGACGATTTTCACCTGGTGTTAAAAACTGTGTATGAGTGTGAAGTGAGAGAAGATGAATCTGAGGACTCGTCAACATAACTTCCTGTCTCTGTGTGTAGATGTGATGGTGAGTCTGTCGGCTCGGTACTCGTCTCTGTTCGACGGTCTGAACGCTGAGGTTCAGATCCGCTGGCTGCAGATGGTGGTGAGGAACAGCTTCTACCCCGACCTGCCGCGAGTCCGAGCCTTCCTGCACAAACACGTGAGAACACCGACGCTGCCGACAGCTGTTTCCCACTTAGATATACTGTACAGCTATAAACAGAACAGTTACAAACACTATTACAAGTTAAATAAAACAACTGTAACTCTGTTCCAGGTATAAATACTGTATCACAGCATCCCAGTAGCTTACTGGTTAAGACGCACGCCACATAACAGAACACTTGTTTCCTCCTGTCACTGTCCAATAAAGGCATAAAAAATGGACAAAAACATATAATATAATTTAAAAAATGCTTTATTACAAGAAAAAATACTCTATTATCAGTACTTCTAGTAATAAAAAGTATCGGATTCAAAATATTACAGTAACAGTATCAAGTGAAGGTTTGAATAAGTAATCAATGTGCTGATTTGTTGGTGTTTCTATTTTTAGTTTTTTGGGCATTTTGTGCCTTTATTTGATAGTGACTGTGGAGAGAGAGACTGGGAATGTTGGGAATGTTGGGATGAGAGCAGGGAATGACATTCTGCCAGCCGGGAATCGAACCAGCATCTCGTACACGTCTGGCTGAATGTGGGTGATTGTGATGATTGTCATGAAGATAATAAAGATAATAAACATCTGTTTTTTTCACTTGTTCATGTGTAAGAAGGAAATCTAGAAAGTAAAGGAGACATGAATGATGATAAAGTGTCAGAGAATCAAATCTTCATGATAAAGAAGCTTTTTATTTTGCTTGAAAAGCATGAAAGCTTCCTGGAAAGTTGATGCGGTATCACAGTAAATAATAATAATAATAATAATAATAATAATAAGCTTTATTAATGTAGCACAAAACAAGTTAACAAAGTGCTTCACTGACATAAAGACAGAAAATCCACAAATGAGACTAAATGAGACACTAAATATAAATGTTCACATCTGAAGTTGTTTATTGACTACAGCTCCCATGATGCTTTGTGTTTTTTAACATGTTCCGTTTCCTCTCTGCAGACTTCCAGGATGTACACGGTGCCGCTGTACGAGGACCTGGTTGCCGGGGTGATGAAGTGCGTCGCCGTGGAGATTTTCTACCAGACGCAGCGCCGCCTGCATCCGAACCTCAGACGGACGTTACAGCAGATCCTCTTCCAGACCGGCGCCGCACCGACCAATCAGAACAGCCCCGCACTCCCCCTCATACCCTCCTCCCCTTCTCCATCCCTTTCCCCGCAGCCGGCTGCCACGGCAACCGCCTCCTCCACTACTGGCGCCGGGACGACCAACGGCATCGCTCTGCGGGACGTCAACGTCTCTGCGTGATGACGGTCTTCATCTCCACCATCATCATCATCATCAGCAGCAGCATCAGCAGCAGCAGCTGGCCGGTGATGGAAGCTGTTGCCGTGGTGACGGCAGCAACAGCGGACTTAGAACTACAGACGCTGAAAGTTTAAACACTGTGAGCAGTAAAAAAAAAAAAAAAACGACAGGAAGTTTCACTCCAGAGATTGTTAAAGTCCGAGTCGTGACAGGAAGTCGAATCTGAAGGTCGTGGAGGTCGAAGGTCGGGGGCTGCTCCCTCATCATGTGATTGGCTGCTGAGGCTGAAAGGAGATGTCAGATTTGTTAGAGTCGAAGCGTCTCAGCAGCAGTTTGTCGGTTTGACATCAAAGAGTTTTATATTTTCTGATCCAACGTGACTCAGACGCCCGTTTCTGCCAACGACACACACGCGATGAGTCAGAAAACAACTTCTCTCCTGTTTGTCAGCTCAAACTACCAGGAAACCAAATTACAACAAAGATTTTCACACTAATTATCTGCTGATTTTAACTTAAAAACACTCAAATGTTGATTTTATTTTATTTTTGTGTTGTTTTTCTGCTTCAAGCTTCTCAGTTTGGTTTGTGGCTGCAACTAATGATTCTTTTCTTTATTCATCGTTTCTGAGTCTAAAACGACGTCTTCAGATCAAAACATTCAGTTTATAACGAGAAGAATATCTGACACAGTGTTGAGGAGAATTCAGTGTCGTGTCTTTTTCCTCTGAAGATGAAGATGTTTAATTTTAGCAAAGTGAGCGCTGAGCTCATCCGCTCGTGTTAGCGTGACGTCACGCTAACGGCGACGACACCGTTCGAGCGTCCGATTACAGCTTAACGAGATTTCACACATCTGTAGAAACATCAAACGTGACGGCAGGTAACGATGTGAGTCCAGATGTGAAAGAGAAACTTCTTTTGATAGATTTACTGGTGATAATGTGGAGATTTTTCTTCTCTTAGTAAGTTTGTTTTTAATTTTCAGTTTGTGAGTGGAAACAAGTGTGAGGTGTAAACAGCAGCTGTGTGGATAAAAAAAATCAATATAAACAGACTGAGTGAATAAATGATGACGAACATCAGATCTGTGAGGAGCGATGATGATGATGAGGAGACTGTAACCTTCCTCACATCAGCACATGAAACGTCGTATTTCCATCATGTTTTCCATCGTTTGAGTTTTGATCGTCTCTCTGTGAATGACGTCGTCTCTTCTTCTGCTGATATTCACACAAGAAAGAAGCTTTAATTCATGTTTTCTTTTGACCGTTTTTGGGAAATTCTGTAAAAAAAAAAAAATTTGAGCAACATTTGGGTGAAACGTAGTCAGATAGTTTTGGCAGAAACGGGCTTCAGCAACATAAATATTGTCTGATCACGTGTAAAGATGATTGTTCCACCTGCAGCCTGACTGACCTTGAACACCTTTTTGTTTATATAGATATATATGTGTGTGAGTGTGTGAGTGTGCGTGCGTGTGTGTGTGTGTGTTTCTGTAGTGACACACACACACACAGAGGAACGATGTGTTCACTGTCCTTTACAGTGAATTTCAGCAGAAAAAAGCTGCTTTTTAAAAAGGAAGAAGTGGCTGAGAGACCCTACCTCCACCCGACGTCATCACCCGACTCGACTCAGCATAAAACCAGCCGACCTCCACCTCAGAGGCCTTAATGCTGCGTTCACTGCAGCTGGGAGATGTCGGGCGTTTCTGCTCTTCTGACTCTTTTTTTTTTTTTTTTAAACTTCAATCACCAGCAATAAACAGACTCTGAGATGTAATCAGAGTATTTACTGACACTTTAAATGATTTTTATATTTGAAAGTAAAAGGTTTAAATTCTATCGTCAGATGACTGAAAGATGAGTGAAGGAAACAAACAAAAACAACAAACATTTATTTATTTTAAACCTGCTTTAACCCACTGATTGACTCTCTGCAGATTATGAAATTAAAAATATCAAAAATCTAAAACTTTTAGACAAAAACCTCCTGAATTAATGGTTGTTGTTGTTGTTGTTTGCGTCCGTCCCTGTACTCTCCTCAGCTCTGAAACGTCCCATTGTCCCCAGCTGTCCCTGAATGCCTCTTCACAGAAGGTTTGTAATGACTCAATAAACACTTGAAACTAAACAGGAACTCGTTTCTTCTGAGTCACAGCACAGAAATAAAATATTTATTTTAAAGACAGAAGTTTGTTTCATCTGTTTATAAATCTGCAGATTTATTTCCTCAAAAAACAAAAACACGAGTCCAAATGAATGAATCATTTTCCTGCTTTTATTTTCAAGAGTTCAGTGAAAGCCGGAAATGATGCTGCAGTTTCCGAAAAATACCGGAAGTGGGAATTGGCCTCCAAAATAAAAAATATAAAAGCAAAGATAAGCAGAAATAAAATGAAATTAATTAAACTGAAGAGTTCAGTGTCCTCCGATTTAAATCTGACAAATAATTTAGTCAATTTAACGAAGTATAAAGCTGACAGGAACCTAAACTCAAAGAAATATCACACAGAGTCTTTAAAATAGTGATAATTATAAAATACAGTTTCACTGTTCATACACACAAATGTAGCAGGAACATGTATGAAATAAAACTATCAGACAGTTTATTTACATTTAAAGTGATTTTACCTCAACTTGTTTTGTGCCTTTTTGTAAATATGAAAATATGATCAAATATTTATAATTCACAGTTCTAACAAAATGTTTCATGTCGTGAGATTCTGTGTGGAAGCTCCTCGTCGGCTCGTCTCTACATGATGTATAAATAAAGTTATGTGACTGTAAATAAAACAGACTGCAGAGTTTCAGTTTCTGTCAAACACTTTAAATCTCTTTACAGGTGTGATGAGACTGTAGTTCACTACACCAGACATATATTCAAATATTAATACCCGTTAGCAACTCAGCAGTGATGGAAAGTAACTTTACTCAGACAGTTTTACGGTACTTTAATGTTTTTATTTTCTGCTGCTTTTACTGTTTTGGACACAAATATTATAGTTATTATATATATTTACTCCTCATCTCATTCATGTGTCCATATGAAGAGTGAAAGAGGTTTTCCTCGCTGTAATCATTCCTCCTGTTCATACTGGATATTAAAAGATCCTTCAAATGTGCTTTCAATGGAAGTGATGGAGGATAAAATCCACAGTGTGTCCACACAGTCATTTAAAAGTCTGTGTGAAGTTTATATGAGGCTTCAGCAGTCTGAGTTAGTCATATCAAGTGGATATCTGACACATTTACAGTCTTTTTAGCATGCGTATTTTTGCAGGTACTGATATTTTTATTTCCACCACTGCAAGTAGGCTCTTATTTTGACGAGGTCAACAGGAAGTGGCGTGTCTTATTTTGTAGGATTTGACGGTGTGGCGTCCGGAGGAGACTGAAGAGCATCAGTCCAGCAGCAGCTGGACCGACACATCTGGACCCGGACGACCCGGAACAGAGACAGACAGGTAGACAGACACGCGGACAGACACGTGGACAGTGAGACGCGCGGACAGTGAGACGCGCGGACAGGTGGACAGACAGACAGGTGTCTCTCTCTCTCTCAGCATCCCTGTCTCCTCCTCCAGGCCGGGCTCGATGGGGGACCGCAGCTTGTCTGAGGAGACCCGGGTCATCTACCACCTGGAGGACCAGGAGACCCCCTACCTGATCCGGATCAACGTGCCCGCGCAGCGCGTCACCCTGCAGGACTTCAAACAGGTCCTGAACAAACCGAACCTCAAATTCTTCTTCAAGTCCGTGGACGACGACTTCGGGTGAGTCACGTGACCAATATTCAATTCAGTTCAGTAGAATTTAATCGTCATTAGACAAGCGAGAGCACGTGCGTGACGACACGAGACATCACCAAAATCAAGGAGTGGGGGGGGGGGGGGGGGGGGTTAAGGATAACTCATAAAATAATGAAATAAGAATAAGCAAAAGTTTATATATATATATATATATATATATATATATATATATATATATATATATATACATATATGTATTATACAAATTTCAGACAAGAAATCAACGAGTAGAAATGAGAAGAAATGATACATGTACATGTGCATGATGATGATGATGGTGTATATTTAAGGTGGGGGAGGAGGATGTAAACAACAGTCTCTCTGAGGCAGACGGGGGGAGGAGGTGGGGTGAGGTGAGGATAGTGAGACGGCTTAGTGGTCGAGATGCAGTAAACACTGAGCTGTAGTCAGTGAGGATAGTGAATTAGTGGAGATATCGAGTTAGTGAGGATAGTGAGTTTAGTGAGGATAATCAAGATGGTGAGTTAGTGAGGATAGTGAGTCAGTGAGGATAGTGAATTAGTGAAGATGGTGAGTTAGTGAGGATAGTGAGTTTAGTGAGATAGTGAATTAGTGAAGATGGTGAGTTAGTGAGGATAGTGAGTCAATGGGGATAGTGAGTTAGTGAATTAGTGAGGATAGTGAGTTGGTGAATTAGTAAGGATAGCGAATTGGCAAAGATAGTGAATTGGTCAGGATGTTGAGGATGGTGAGTTGGTGAGGACAGTTAGTGGGGATGGTGAGTTAGTGAGATAGTGAGGATAGCGAATTGGTGAAGATAGTGAATTAGTGAAGATAGTAAGTTAATGAGGATAATGAGTTAGTGAATTACTGGTGAATTAGTGAGGATAGTGAGTTAGTGTGGATAGTGAGGATAGTGAATTGGTGAAGATAGTGAATTAGTGACGATAATGAATTGGTGAGGATAGTGAGTTAGTGATTATAGTGAATTAGTGAGGATAGTGAGTTAGTGAGGATAGTGAGCTAGTGAGGATAGTGAGTTAGTAAGGATAGTGAGTTAGTGAAGATAGTGAGTTAGTGAGGATAGTGAGTTAGTGAAGATAGTGAGCTAGTGAGGATAGTGAGGACAGTGAGGATAGTGAGTTAGTGAGGACAGTGAGGATAGTGAGTTAGTGAGGATAGTGAGGACAGTGAGGATAGTGAGTTAGTGAGGACAGTGAGGATAGTGAGTTAGTGAGGATAGTGAGTTAGTGAAGATAGTGACCTACTGATGATAGTGAGTTAGTGAGTGGGTGAGGATAGTGAGGATAGTGAGTTAGTGAGTGGGTGAGGATAGTAAGGACAGTAAGGATAGTGAGTAGGTGAGGATAGTGAGTTAGTGAGTGGGTGAGGATAGTGAGTTAGTGATTATAGTGAATAGTGAGGATAGTGAGTAAGTGAGTAAGTGAGGATAGTAAGTTAGTGATTATAGTGAATTAGTGAGGATAGTGAGTAAGTGAGGATAGCGAGTTAGTGAGGACAGTAAGGATAGTGAGTTAGTGAGTGGGTGAGGATAGTGAGGCTCTCACTATCAGCTCCTCAGGAAGGTGTTGAGCCTTTTTAATTAGGAAGCCTATCAATCAATTGGAAGAGTCATCACGTCACAACACGTCACATCACCAACTATTATTATGTTATTAGGAATCGTATCATAATAACTATATTATTATTATTATTATTATTATTATTATTATTATTATTATTACTAATATTAATACTAGTTGCCATAATAATAATAAAATAATATAATACATGTTTGTGATTATTATCACAGGTATTAGATTAGTTATTACTGTAGAATTGATTTAAAATGTATTAAAACATTAATAGTTAATAACATAAAGTAAAACGTATTTCAGCCAAAAAAAATCGCATTTTATGTGTGAATAGGAGACAAAACATAAAAAGATGTTTGGTTCATTTACAAGATTACGATTTAATTGAGAGCCTTGACACCAAATCTATATTTAGTTGACAAATAATCCACCAGAAGGTCCATTTATTAGCGGTTCTGGAGCTTTCGATCGACTGTGTGATGAGATTGTTTTGCCAGCAGCTGATTCTGAAACACACTTGCACACAAACTTGTTTTCGTCACATATTGAGTCACATTTCTTCTTTTCAGACTGAAACTTGACACATAAACAGCTGATAAACCTGAGACCACGCCCAGCTGTGATGCGACATGGTACCACGGTGCACTGTGACATCACAGCTGCACAAAATCAAACCCTGAAATCTGACAGTTTATCTGACGTTTTGTTCCTTCCAAGTTAATTTTACATCAGCAGTCAGTGAGTCCTTTAGAAGAGAAAATAAGAGTTTGTTCTTATTATTTTATTATTTGTTGTGAACTTTAACTGTAGTGAAAGAAGTGATTATTATTGTAGGAGCCATCTTCAGTTATATGTGAACACTTGTGTTATTGATGTTTACACCTCCGACCATCAGGCGGCGCTGCCTTGTTTTGGGTAATTGTGAGTTGTAGATTCAGGTGTTTCTGGTTTGTGCTCCAGCTTTTATTATTTAGTGTTTATTTATGTGGACAAACGTGGAACAGCAGTGACCAGCTGTGAAGAACTGGACGATAAATTTGAACTCGTATCGTCTTCAGATCTGGATGTTTATTGGAAGCTGTTTAAGGGAAGCAAATAGTCACTA